>NC_090650.1:128191442-128346442 GCF_040937935.1 Hyperolius riggenbachi
ACAGATTACAAAAGCCTGAAAGAGGATCTAGCCTTCCCTGCTCCTTCCGAACTCCCATATAGCTGTGAGTAGAATTTCACCTTAGTATGTCACAGCACTCTGTGTATTATAAGGCCAAACAGTATTTTAGAGGCTGTATGACAAGTGCAGAATGTTAGGTTGCAGCATCAGCAGATATTGAGAACAGTAGCATATTTTTGTGTGCCAATTTCTCGGTTTTGGAGAACAGAAGCCTGGTACCAAGGGTTTACGGCTCGCTCAGCGCATGGAGCTCAAAGACACAAAAGAGACTGGCCTGCCAGCAGAGAATGTGAAGCAAACTACAGCTTGTTACTGTGATAAACTGGAAAACATTCACCGTTTACAGAAATGCAGCTCTCCAGAGATCGAAACAAGAGAATACCTAACCATGGCAACCAACCAAATCAGCTTCCTGGCACATTCTCAATAAGTGCTAAGAAGAAGCAGATTTAATTCAGTGCACACAACCAAGAAAAAGGCTCCCGAGATTCATAACTGTTTCATACAAATAGATGTGTTTTGTATAAGTCTACAAATTTAGGTCTGATTCACTTCATAAAAGTATAGGGGTCGACATATACATGAGTCACAGGCAACAATGAAGGCAACACTGAGCACACTGAGTAATGTGTGTACTAATAGTCACATTCCCATTTGCAGCAATGTACCCAGTGGTAAGTGGTAAATGATACGTTGAGTAAAGGAAATGCCAAGAAAACCCAGGTGTGCAAGTCCTGGCCACAACAATTAACAAGGAAAGGGGCAGGGGGGAAATACTGGGCTACATAAAAGGGAGAGAATAATTGCAGCACTTGGGGGCCTGGAGGAGGTATTAACTGCTTTTAAGGGGCAGGAGGGGTTAATGGCTGCAATACTCAATGCAGTGCAGTCATTAACCCCTCCTGAGCCCCAAGTTTAGTCGTTAACCTTGCTGAGTAGACTTATACTTGAGTCAATGAAAAATTCCAGCTTAAGAGAGTTAATTATTGGAGTCGACTTGTATTCGAGTATTTGCGGTATATATATATATATATATATATATATATTTTTTTTTTTTTATTATTATTGAAAAGAGTGTTTAGAATTGCTTTAGAGTATGTGAAAATGCCTATCTTACATTCTGTTATTGTGCTGTTCTTTTTAATTGGATCCCAAAAAGCCACAAGACCAGACTATTACTCCAGGACAGACTGCGAGTCTATAAAATTGGGAGATCAGCGGCAAGTCTAATGAACCTCAGGAGAAATATAGAGGAAGCCTACAAAGAGTGGTGGTAACTGCAACACCAAAATAAAATGGTAAAATACATCTGGGCAATCACAAAAGTGAATCCCACCACTGCAACCACTGGATAGGCCTGTAACAAATTTACACTCAGATATTTAGGGCTCTCTAAGGCCTTGTTCACATTATAAATCACCAGTGCTTTTCTAAGCGCTTTCATAGTGATTTGTGCATAGAAAAGCACTTTTCTAAGTGCTTTTGTGTAGCAATGTTTTTTTTCACTTCCTGATGTTAGTCAGGAAGTAAACTCTTTGCCCCAGAAATGAATAAATACAATGTATTTGTTCATTAAAACTGCTTGGAAGATCGCTTTCAAAGCACTTTTTCAAGCACTTTGCGATTTTCCTATATTTTCTATTGAATTGCTCAGGAAATGGTGCAGGAGCCGCGTTTGCAATTGGATAGAAAGCTCATCGTTCAGGTGAGAACACTCACATAGAGCAACATTGCAGAAGCGATTTTAAGTCGAATTTAAAAATCGCCAGCGCTTAAAAAAAAAGCCAAATTGCTCTTAGTGTGAACAACCCCTTTCATCAATTTAGTGGTCTCAGTCCAGGGAGGTAATTAGAGGAGAGCAGCACCTGCAATTGCAGAAGGGCACAGAGTTGTGAGGGGCCCCAACTACCAACCTTCCCTTCCTCCGATACAGGGGACTCTACTACAGATCGGGGCCTGTGTGCAATTCACTTTTTCTCCTGAGTTTTCTCCTAGGTGAATTTTTCATACCTTGTTGTAAAATGCCTTTTAAACCACCAGCAAGCAAGAAAATACTCAACAAAATTTGAATAGTACTTTTTCATCAACTTTTGGAAACGTTTCTAGCTGTGAAATGTTAAAAATATATTATTGTAAATAGAACCCGAAAATGATCTCGTAAGAGATAACTCAGGAGAAGAAGTTGATTGCATGTGGGCCCAGGTGTTATCGTGGCTACACTTGTTATGGGAGTGAAGATCACCATGGCCACACTTGTTTTATGACCCTTGTGAGGTGACCCCCCAGGCTGTGATGGCACCAAGGGGAGACAAGGGAAGGGGTGGGGACATTTGGGGGGTCACATCAAAGTTGTGCATGAGTTGTAGTTACGCCCCTGTCTCAGTCCATGTCAGACAGTAAAACTGTCAGTATAGCTTTCAGATAGCGAAGGAACTATTCAGGCGCATGCATGTTCTCAAATCTTTGGGTCATTTTTCACTTAGGTTAGGCAGGGGACCTGGGAGAAGTCTGCATAAGGCGTCCCTGCAAAGGGGCGTTACAACATGGGGAACTGACGTCTCTCTCACACAGTGAAAGGTGAGGCCTCCTTTATTGAGTTTCAGTAGTTACTGTACGTTAGTTTTCTGCACCTGTTTCAGCTGTAGTGAGCAAAGTGTGTGCATTAAGAGGCTTTGCAGCACTTTGCAGCCAGTGTCAGTCAGGTGTAGCTTGGTCTAAGAGCCCTGCCTTTTATTTTTCCTCATTGTTCTTAAAACTGGGAACCATGTGAGAGGGGTATGGAGGCTACCATTATTATTTCCTTTTACTCAATACAAAATTGCTGGGTTGTTCTGCTGCCTCTTATACTTTTAGCCATAGACACTGAACAAGCATGCAGATCAGATGTTTCTGACAGAATCTGACAAGATTAGCTGCATACTTGTTTCAGGTGTGTGATTCAGAAACTACTGCAGCCAAAGAGATCAGCAGGTCTGCCAGGCAACTGATATTGTTTAAAGGGAAAAAGCCTCCATATACCTCTCATTTCAGGTTCCCTTTCAGGCAGGGAACACACTTGTCTTTCAGTTTTCTGCGCGCGTTTTCCTGCATACTTATTCTGCACACCAAGTGTGTCTTTGTGAAGGAAAACACGCCCGTTTTTTCATAGCAGATGATGTAATTGATACAAAGAAATGACAAAATGTGCAGAGTCATGATGCAGAATGTCAGTTTTTTTTCTGCGCGCGAACAAAATATTAAGTGTGTAACAGCCCATTGATTAACATGAGTTCTCAGTTTTTCTGTGCAGAAAACGCGTACGAATACAGTCAAGTGTGTTCCCTGCCTCAGAGTACAAATCTGCATCCTCAATGCAAGTCAAGGGGCCACAAATCAACACTTTTTCCTACAGGAAAAATGCGTGTGAATTAACCCTTACCCTATGATAATCATTTTCATTATGATTATCATTTCTATTAAACACATTCTTTGATGATCTTATCAGCTGTTGATGGATGTTAGTACATGCAGTATAAACAGTTGATGTCTGTACTAATTATATCATTACATAGCAACCATGTATACGTTGTACACTCATATTGTACAAATGTGCCTTTGCTGAGACAGAGTCAGATCTACACTTATTTATTTCCTATAGTTATATTGCACTAACATTAGTTAGCCTGGATTCTACCACGCAGCTAAAGCCTGTTGGAAAGATGGGAACATCAGTCAACCTACTTTTCATACGCTTCTGCAGAAGCCAACATAATCTCCTTACTCCTTATGAAGGGAATCTATATCTCACGTTGGCAGCCAGCATTTTTTATAAGTCTAATTTTACCCTTCCTGAAAATAGACAGTACATGTTTGGGTCAGTGGTATATATAGAGATTTCATAGGCTTCCTTGGCGTATTCAGATAACACTTCTTCAGAAAGGTGGGGAGGGGCAGAGTAGAAATCCTTGTTCAAATTCCTTCAGTCTCTTTAACCACTGACAGTAAATAAACAGCTAAACTACAATGTCTACAGGTTCGTATGCAAAAAAATCTACATAGAAAAAAGAAAACAAACACAGAAAATAGTCATAAAAATAAAATGTAATATATTTTCTTAGGGGCAGCAACCAATAAAGAGTAAAATCAATCTAGACTTAGCAGCTGTGCTCATGTAGGACCTGCTAATACCTCTGTACAGGGGGTCCCTGCTTTCAAACAAGTTCCGTTGTTTGTAAATTAAAGGGAACCTATAGTCAGAAAAAGTGCCCTTAGGGTACTTACCTCAGGAATGCCTCTGCATTCTAATGTGGCTTCCGTCATCCTCCTCCTCAACCCCGTTCCAGTGTTGGGGCCACTGAAAGTCTAAATTTGATGTAGTAGCAACTTCTGCCGAAGCCCAAGCGTCATGCTGGCAGTAGGCATGCACATGGAGGCAACCCTTTCAGGGTCCCAGCAGTGGAAGGGGTCTATGGAGGACAATGGGGGAAGCCTCTTTAGGATCCAGAGGCTTCCCCCTCCATTGGTAAGTATCGATAAGTATCTCCCGGGTTTGTTTTAAGTCTTGGGTTAAACATGGGGAAACATGGATAAATGGTTAACTTTCAGACAACTCTGGATTTGGACATATAGTATCAATTATAATTTTTGGTGTTTTTTTTTCAATGTGCTTTTAAAGTGTTTTAAACTATGTATAACAGTTTATACAATACTGTAACATTTAATAACAAAAATATGTAATAAAAAAGCAGTATTGCATATTTTATACGTATAGACAACTTTGTTTGTACTGTATCTCTGAAACATTTTAACTTGAGTTATTTGTAAGTAGGGCACTGTCTGTAATGGGGAAAAGATTATCCAGGGCAGATGATGGGAACACACTTTAACCCAAAGCAGGTAATATGGGCATCTCTGGCAGTTCGAAAAAAATGGGTACAGCGTAGACCAAAAAGCTAATTGCAAGCCATGGTCTTAAACCGGGGGTAAATAGGCAGCTGAGAGTGTTTTTAGCGGCAAAGGCGCTTCCATGCCCGACCCATCCCCCATGCACACACTTCGCTCTAACACCACTGCAGACTCAGTAGCACAAGGAGCGGAGTATATTTACCTTCTCCAGCACTGTGGGTCTGCCCCATGCTTCAAAGCTCGACACTCTTTGCTGTCATACTATGGACCCAGATCGCATGCAAGCCGTGTGGTCGACAGTTGGTGAATGGCAATAGAGAAAGTGTGGCTGTGATGCATTGTGATGTACGGTAGAGACCTGCAGCACTGGAGCAGGCAAGTATTACTCTACTCCCTGTGTTACTCTGTATGCGGGTGGGGTGAGAGAGGAGAAGGGGGTCCCCAGAGCCCCTGCGTCCCCTTTCTCACACACACATTTGCGTGGGTCACGGGAGCTACTGACACTGTTTAACATCGGCCTGGCTAGAAAAATGTAACCAGAAAGTCAAATTTGTTTTTTTAACTTTTAAAACTTTTTAATTTCAACTCTGGATATTGGCCTTACCTACACAACAACAGCATAGATGTTGTGCTGTATAGATCAGATAACATGGTTGGTAACCATATAACATGCTCTATTAGCCTAATTTAAAACAAACAAATAAAAGACTAACAGAAGGTCAAAATCTGTTCTACCCATCATGTTCCTGTTTGTAAAGTAGCTGTGTGGCTGCAACACGGCTTAAATCCCAAAGTAATAAATCTTAATCTAGTAGATAAAAACAAACACATAAATGCCATACCATCCATCACTAACACATGCCACTCATTTCATCATCTATAACATTCATTGTTATTGTTGAGCTTGTGTTACGTAAAATGACTGCAGGGTCACACAAGGTATTATGACAAATAGCGTTGCTCAGTTTCTGATCTCTCAGGCAAGCATTCACCTGGCAGTTAGTAATAATTACAATGACGGGTAAAGCACCATATGGGTTATGTAAGTATGTGCGAAGCCATGAGAAATGGCAAAATTATACAGAGACTTGCCTCAGCTCATGTTAAGCATCATAACCATGCACATAACAATCTAAAAATAATAACAATAATCATAATGATAAACTGCTAGCACTTTACCCAGTGCTGTAAATGTAATAATAGCAGGGTGCAAATTAAATTAGACATAATAAATATAACAGTATGACAACAGAAGAGAAGGGTCTTGCACAATCAAGCGTACACCTTAAAAAATAAACGTTATTAAATATAATCTATATATATAATAGACTAAGTGCCTCAACCTTTGAGCAAGAAGAAGTACTTTGCATGAGAAAATTTATGCGTGCTCAAACACCAAGTTTAAGGCCTCTTTTCCACGGACTGTTGAGCTGTGTGCTCAGCAAGCAGTTACCAGGCAGCAGTGAGCAGTTACCAGGCAGCAGTAAGCAGTTACCAGGCAGCAGCAAGCTGTTACCAGGCAGCAGCAAGCTGTTACCAGGCAGTAGTGAGCAGTTGTAAGAGTTTGAGAGGCATTTTACTGCCTATCAACTGTCCGTGGAAAAGAGGCCTACCCTAACAAGTCTGGCTTTGCAAATCTAGCCTAATTGGCTAATCATGAGGCAATGCTCATGCAAATTTGCTTTTGCATGCCAAACTATGCAGGGTCAAAAAACCAATACCGCAAAGCGGTCGCCCTGCTACATGCCAGTGATGAGCGAAAATGCAAAAATTTGTTTCGACAAATTTTTACCGAATTTTCGCCTAATTTCGTTTTGACAGGCAAATTTTCCATCTAATTTTTTTGCATTAATTTTCGCCTAATGCCAGTCATTTTCGCGTTACTTTCGCGTATTATTGCGGACATTTTCCGCGTAAGGGCATTAGAGTCCGCATTCAGAGAAGTTTCTTGCGCATTATTGCGGACATTTTTCCATATAAACATCCGCATAGGCTGAATTTCCATGCGGATTATTGTGGACATTTTTCCGCATAAGCATCCTGCAATTTGCAGGAATGGATCTTTTGCAGGAACAGATCTTTTGCAGATACTGATCTGTTGCATGTGTACAGCATCTTTGTGTGCAGCATCTTGCAAAGATTTCTATCTGATGGGGAGTTCAGCTCCATAGAATAGACTGTGTAGGTATGGCTCTCATACTACATGGAAGGGGATAAAATTGGTCTGTGATCTTTCATTTTCCAAAGACTTTTATCTGATGTGTGTACCCACCTTTATTCTTCTTGCTTCAAGGTTGAGGCACGTACTCTATTACATAGATAGAAGATGCGGCGTATGCTACGACGCGGGTCGGCTAGTGTAGTATACAATCACTAAAAACCAAAGAGCAGTTCCCTTGGCAATCTTCATCTGCATTTCTGCCACCTATTTCCCCACCTCAAAAACTACAAACTACGTCTGGCGGGAGCCGTTACAACCTCAAATTGTTCAAGCTGAATAGTGTACTGCTAAGTTTTGGGGTAATGCTCCCTAGTGATCCTGGTCGGCCATGGAGCGCGCCCTAGTAGCTGCAGGCCTGAGGTGCTTTGAGTCCGCCAGGAGCGAAGCGTGATTAAAATGATCTGTGTTACATGCTGTCGGGTCACATGACACACCGCTTCTACTAATCACATCAATGAGATTCTAAGCAGCTGCTTCTAATGTTATCCAGGGCAGTTGCTTAGAACCCACTGGAGCAGAGGCAACCATTGTGGCATAGATGCATTAGAACGAAGCAATAGATATCCATAATGGCATCTTAGTATCTGCAACTTATGGTAGTAGCAGTGCTATATTTCTGCTACAAAGAGTACCAGGTCCAATTTCAGACATTTGTTATATGACTGTAGTTGAGCTTAAAGCAACATACCAAGGGTTTAGGTTAGAGATAAGCATGGGGCTTGGTTATACAGTCCTACAGGTAGTGGAATTTTTGGAATGGCACCCAAAGTTTGCTATTTGATGTGAACTTTTCTCAAGAAAGTAAATTTAATTTTTATCTCAAAGTGAAGTTCTTATTATCTGGAACTCAGGCAACCGGAAGTTTGAACTAAACTGCATGCCTGAGGGGGAATTGGAGATAAAGGGAACAGTGCTTTGGGGGGTTTGCAGGGTGTTGTAGGGTAGAAAATACTTACTAAGCCTCAATTATCACAAGTCCGCACACAGCGCAGCTCCCCTGCGCGCTGTGTGCAGTGAAACACATAGGGAACTAAAGCAGCAGGTGGAGGGGGCGAAGTTTTGAGCGCACAGTGGGGAGGAAGAATTGTCACTCCCTCATTGATCATAACTGCTGTTAGAACGGCCCACCGGGGGGCACTGGAGGGGGGCGGATGGTGCTGTGTGCTGTGAAAAAGTCACACAACACCAGTAATAAAACTATTTAAAAGTATATCAAGACCATGTTGTCAGAGGTACTTTAATCTCAAAGCCTGATCATGCAGGGAGGATGGCCACTTTGGCATCTCAGCTTTGGCTGCTGGAGGGCCTTGTCCCAGCTCTGAATGTAAGTATCTGAGCCTCTTATATGACATGGCCCTTGCTTTCATTTTCCCTACACTGTGGTCACATGAGTGAGACTACAGCAAGCTGCAGACTCACATGCATCCTGAGAGGGAAGTACAGCTTTCACAGATGAACTTATTATTATTATTATTATTTATTGTATTTATAAAGCGCCAACATATTACGCAGCGCTGACTTCTCTCATGTTATACCTCTGAGTTGACAGCAGATTACACATAATCCCGGCCTCGGGACTCTGGCCACCGTACTATTGAATGAACTGGCCGCAGCGTCTAATAGACGCTGTGCCAGTTCATAGCCTGCAGCCCCGCTCCAGTCTGCATAGTCTCCGGCAGGCAGAGTAGGGCTACGGGAAGATGGCTGCCGAAGCCCTGTACTGGAGACTATTTGTGTCTCCAAGACAGGGCTTCGGGGCGCCATCTTCCCATAGCCCTACTATTACATTCCAGCGCGGGAGATTGGAGGAGCAAGATCTCTGGGGGAGCTGCGCGCCAGAGGCCAGGAGAGGGAACTTCTGTCAAATGAGTAAATTCTTTTTTTTCCAGGTGAAATGCTGCCCAAATTGCGTTATTTTCTGCTAAAATGTTGCCCCCATTGCGTTTATTTTGTGCTGAAATGTTGCCCACATTGCGTTTATTTTGTGCTGACATGTTGCCCATTCCATTTATTTTGTGCTGAAATGTTGCCCCCATTGCGTTTATTTTGTGTTGAAATGTTGCCCACATTGCGTTTATTTTGTGCTGACATGTTGCCCATTCCATTTATTTTGTGCTGAAATGTTGCCCACATTGCGTTTATTTTGTGCTGAAATGTTGCCCACATTGCGTTTATTTTGTGCTGAAATGTTGCCCACATTGCGTTTATTTTGTGCTGACATGTGGCCCACATTGCGTTTATTTTCTGGTCTCTGGGGTAACTGTTGCTGCATTTATTATTTAATGGTCATAGTTGGCTATGTTTGCTGCTTTGCGGTTACGGTATACTATTAAATAGCATCACACAGTTTCTGCACACCCATGATGCAAATCCTCCTTTGACCACATCATGGCGTAAACACTGCTTTCTTATGCCTCGCTGTTACATCATTACGTTAGCTCTGCCCATACAATGCCATGGCCATGCCCATTTTTTGGCACGGCTCGCTAACCCCCCCAGGTTGACCCCACAAAAATCTGGTCACTCTATAATAAGGGACATTCTGGGGGTAATATGTGCACATTATAAAACTGATCTAAAATCTATAATAAAAGTATATTGCATTATTGATCAGCAGCCCACTCTAAAGGCTTGTACTCTAAGATAATCAGGCGTGTGTATACCGGCCCCAACCCACAAGCAATAAACTTACCCCCAGCGACCACCAATCGCATTGTTTTCACTCCACATAACGTCATGCACTTGCCACTCTGCCTCCCCACATAGCAACACAACATGTCATAAGTTACACAGCTGACACGTGTCTGTACAGCCCAGCGATGTCGCCGAATTGGGACCCAATCCCAGATCGGGATTGGGTCCCGATCCTCAATGGCGGACATCCATCAAAGGTGTGTATGCACCTTAAGACCTATTAAGCACACCTCAGTAGACAAGTAGTAGTTAAAGAGTAATAAAACATTATTTTTACAATATTTATTTATAAATTATTAAGTCAATGTTTGCCAATTGTAAAACCTTACCTCATCCTTTTTCTCATTCTTAAATTTATCAGTGAAACTTACATTTTTACTGCTGGCAAAGTGAATCACTGTGAGAGGGTTTTTTACTTTCCTCAACTGTGAGCAGTTCCATCAGCTGAACTCCCAGAGTGCTAAAAAGTCTAAGGTATGCAGGTTCTGGAGTTACTTACATATAGCCAGTGTTAACATTGCATCTAACTAGCAGTGGTGCCTCCAGCTTCAATTTTTTGTGGGCACAAAGGGGGCACAATGGCTGGCTGGTAGGGCCCATTTGGGTGATCAAAATCAATGTTTGTACAGTGAACTTTAGATATTTTTGCCTAACTCAGGTGATAAAATGAAGGTTAACTAGTTCATTAATGATAGGAACCAAATGTAAACATCACAAAAAGAACTCAGAGGATTTTGAGCAGAGAAGATTGTCCAAATGATGGTGCTATTATTGAAAAAAAAAATACCTACAGATGTACTTGGCTAGTTTGCTGGCATGCTTTATTCCTTACTTGCTAGCAAGCTGCTCCTGTGTGGACAGATCACAGACAAATCATTCCAGCTCCCAGCCTGTGTCTCATGACTATACAAGCAAGGGTAGGGGGTAGAGGCAGGAGGGAGAGAAACACTGTGTGCGAAATTCCTTATCTTAGACCTGGTGCACACCAGAGGAGTTTTTCTGAGCGTTTTGAGTTTTTAAATCTGCTGCTAATGTTATCCTATGTGTCTGTGCACACTGGAGCAATGAGGTTTTGTAAAAAAAACCATAGCATTACATTGGGAAGAGCTTTTGAAACCTCTAGCGCCCAAACGCTAGAGGGTTCAAAAGCTCTTCCCAATGTAATGCTATGGGTTTTTTTTTACAAAACCTCATTGATCCAGTGTGCACAGACACATAGGATAACATTAGCAGCAGATTTAAAAACTCAAAACGCTCATAAAAACTCCTCTGGTGTGCACCAGGCCTTAGTAGCTAAGCATTGCTGGAGACTCTATCAATTTAAAAGAAAAACAGTAAGCTTTCAGCTTGTAAGCCTTCTTCAGACTTTATTCCGGTCGACTGACAATGTTATAAACATACAATTAGAAGGCGGTAGAGAGATCTTTTTCCAGATACATTAATTACAAGGGATCTTGCAAGCTTTGCAGGGTATTTAAAGCAAATAGATAAGACCCTTAGTCTACTTAACACCTGCATAGTCTCATGCTGACATGGAGAGCTTTTTACCCTGTATGCTTACTGTACGTTACTGAGCGGGGTGCACTCATGGGTGCACAGTGATTACCAGGGAAGGCCAGTGTTCCAATGTGCCCCAGTGTAGCGCCGTCTATGCTAACTAGCCCCAAGATATGTATAATTCTGTCTATAATGTATCTGTCATTAAAGGAAAGAGTTGGCAACACTGCTTCCGTTGATTATACAAATTACAAAAAAAATATATGATGTGGAAACTGACAGCTTTACTGGGAGATTGTAACGATTGGTGTCAGCACGCAGAAAGAATCTGATTATTGGTGATCTGCAGTATCACCAAGAATGCAGATATATACCTTATTATTGATGATCTGCAGTATCACCGACAATCAGATATATTGCTAACCTCTGGACACCTATGGATAAGTGAGTGTTTGGTGTAACAGTAATACTTTGAGTAATGTACCTGCTGAGCAGGTGGTATACAATATAGAGACACAGCTCTGGGAGAACAGGAACCTTCCAGCAGCCTGAGGCTCTCCGGGGGGAGGAGTCAGGCTGGAGACTGGAAGGACCTAGGAGTGAATGACACCTAAGATGGATGTCACTATCTGATTTGGAGACTATCTCTTTTAAGGGGAGAGATAGCTCTCGAGGTCGGGCACGCCGGGTCGGCAACACACTGACAGATAAAGTACAAAGATAGAAGGCTGATTCAGTATCCAAGTCAAGCAGGGTCTGGCAACGGAATATCAGATATACGAGGCACCGAATCAGAAGACAGAGGAGTAGTCAGAAAAGCTATAAGTCATAACATATATCAAACAATGCCTATTCTGGGTGCGAGGTCCTTGGTCTCATCACCCCGGAACTAGTCTGAAGAATACACAGATGATAATACAGTATTCCCTAGACTGGGTGCGAGGTCCGTAGTCTCAGCACCCTGGAACTAGTCTGAAGTATAACACAGATGATAACACAGTTCCCTAAGCTGGGTGTGAGGTCCTTGGTCTCTACACCCTGGAACTAGTCTGAAGTATAATACAGATGATAACACAGTTCCCTAAGCTGGGTGTGAGGTCCTTGGTCTCTACACCCTGGAACTAGTCTGAAGTATAACACAGATGATAACACAGTTCCCTAAGCTGGGTGTGAGGTCCTTGGTCTCTACACCCTGGAACTAGCTAGAGCATAAACAGAATACAATTCAAATAATCTGGCTAAGTGTGTATCCCCAGGTCCACCTGGTTCAAACACACTGAGCAACTGACTAGGTCTGAGTGCTTCCACGTAGTGATCGCAACGGCAGACAACTTGCAAGTGACCAGCAGGAACTATATATGGAGTAGTGCTCTCCAGCACCACCTGTCAGGAATATACTGGGGTGCTTATGATGTAAGGATAATATTTTCATTTTCCTGTCTGCTATGTACTTCAGATGCGTATGTATGGGTGGTCATCTGGCTTTGGGGAAGCTGTACTTGTCTGTATGACAGTGTGGAATAAAATTACCCTCAGTTCCTCTGGGGGCAGGGAGCTAATTAGAAGCCCCATTGTCCCATTATACAAATCCAGACAGAGTCAGGGAACTTCAAAGGCTAACAAAAAAACTCTAGAATTTACATCTGGCAAGCCTGCTGGAAGGTGGAGGAAGCCTTAATCAATTGTCACCTGGAGGGGGGGGGGGGGGAGACCTTTTTGATGATCTGAAAACTGAGACAAGGAAAGGTTTGAAGTGGCATATCACAGGAAAGGATATGACGCGCGTTATGTATGGACTAGACCTGTGGAAATTGAATTATTGGTGGAGTTGAAAAGCCTCACTTAACAATCTCTTGATGTATAGACATTGTAACCTGGGGAAATTGGGCTAAGGAAGTCTTTTGTTGGGTGTGTGTTCTATAGTGGATGTTGGATCTCTGGAAATCCAATTATGACTGAGGATGTAATTAAATCTAGCTTCCCCCCGTCCATACAGGCTTACAGCCTCGAGGCGAATATTTCATTATAAAAACCAGGGGACAGCTACCTCAAATCAGTCCCCTCCTGACGGTAGTGGCAGCCGGTCTCCTGGCCCAAGCTAGTGGACTCCTGGTCAAAGCCAGAACTGTGTCCGTCCACAAAAGTCCAAGATTCTTCTATCTGGATCCCTCTATTTGGTAAGCAAATCGCTTTTGTGTGTATCTTTGTAACTCTTAATTTTGTAACTTTTTTACTTTGTTTTTTGTAATCTTTTGTATATATTCTGTTCTGCATTGTTCCATGTTTTTCTGGAATATTAAATTATTATTTAATAAGCTTGACTTCTGCCGTACTAAACTAACACTCATAGCCTAGAGGAGACTGCAGTGTAGCTGTGTATAAGTCCGTGCCTAATTGTATGCTTGAGCAACACTACCATATGAAGTTGTAATTGCATTGTGTGTGTGGGCGTTTGTCATACGTTGGCCTAAAGCGCGCAGCTGACCCAACGTACGAAATGCCAGTGCGAGTAGCTAACAGTATCGTTCGGAACGACTGTTAGTGGTTTTGCTGCACGACAGTGTAACTTGCATTACAAGTCAGTGTCTGATTGTGCTGTGTTACTGTACAACTGTACTGTGTGTGTGGGTGCGTGGCGTTCTCGTATTCGGCCTAAGCGCAAAGCTGACCCAAATACGAAAACGCAGATTGCGTGTTTAGCCCTCGACAGCTGAGGGGACGTGTCTAGCAACGCTAGTGGTGGCAGTGGGAAGTGTTTGAGGGGTTCCAGCCTTGCTTGTAGCTTAAATAAGGCTGTTCCCCGCTTAATCTGGTCAAACCCGCAGTCGGGAACCGTATACGCAGGCGTGCCGCGGGCCGGTTCCTGACACCACTCCTAATTGCTCAACCAATAGTATCCCACTCAGGAGTCAGCTGACTCTTCCTGCTTAGTATAAGAACTCTGACTCTCAGTGCGCGCGCGTGTATTCCTAAGTCTATGTGCACTAACAGACTCAGCCACACCAGACACACGCTGCCGCGTGCAAACCGCCGCGCTGGACGCGGAACCAGCCGCCTTACTGTCGTTGCATGCGGCCGCTTTTGCCCTGCTACCAAACACACGCTTCCGCGTGCAAACCGCCGCACTGGACGCGGAATCAGCCGCCTGCTCAGTAGCACATGTCGCGGCTTTTCCGCGATCTCTCACAGAGATATCCGGATAGAACTATCCGGGTATCTCCCGAATTCGGATTTGAGCAAGCCTGACCGAGAGCCCAATGGTGTATGGATCAAGGAGGGCAGTATGAAAAGTATAGAATACTCACAAACCAGGGTTACCTCTCAGGCAACAACTGTAATAGCAGGTGGGGAGAACAAACCTGTCCCCACTCAGGAATAAGAAGTCGCTCTCCGTAGAACGTTTTTCCGCGCTTCCACCAAGGGTTGGTAGACAATATAAGCAGGTGAACAGAGGCGCCAAAAGTTTAAAACAATATTATAAACATTTTAAAACATGGATGTGGTGGAGGTGGAAGCCTCACAGAGACGCTCAGTACAGGCCGGGACATTTAACGTTATATGCTCCTGTTTGAATTACCTCACGAAGTGGGGTCATGCCCGCGAAACGCGTTGTATGTTGTTTGGAGTGTATAAATAAACATTTTGTTGCATTACTTGAAAATGTACTTTATATTTCAAAGTGTCTGTTTAGCACAATCAAAATGCTGCCCTGACAACATTATAAAACCAAACCTCGCTTAGTTTAAAAATGGAGCTTTAGTCGAAGTAGTTAATGGGTGCCGCCATAAGCGCCTATAGTATTAGAAACTATATTTATACAGATAATATATCCATATTTTTCAGACCATAAGACACACTTTTTCTTTCCGAAAAGTGGGGGGAAACCTGTGCATCTTATGGTCTGAATAATACAATTCGGACCAGCGCCTAGTGTCTCCGACAAGTACATGCTGCTCCACAAGTACATACTTCAGTGGTTTCCTTCCACCAGACCGCTAATCGCTGCTCCCTTTGCACAAAGTAACTACCCTCCTTAAAGCAGGGATGCTGCAGTTTAAGCTGTTAAGTGTATTGTAATGTTTCAGATGATGCCGGATTCACCATCTAGTATAGCCGTGGGACACACTTCAGCCCGGTCCACAAGGCGCATCCGCTGTCCAAAACACTATGCATGAGGAGCATGGGCTCCCCTTTTGTGACATCACCGCTTGAATGTCTTTTAACTGCTGCCAATGGTCTTGTGGGTGGGATCACGGCTCCATCATTGGGTCCAATCACTGTTCTCAAGTGGTAGCAGTGACCTATCAGATGTCAGTGGGAGTCGTTTCTTCATTGTATGGAATGACTCCCACTGACATCTGATAGGTCCATGCTACTGCATGATTGGCCCCAATGACAGTGCCATGGCCCCGCCCACAAGGCCATCGGTACCAGTTAAAAGACATTTAAGCGGTGATGTCACAAAAGGGGAGGCCATGCTCATCAAGCATAGTGCCAGGGCCAGTGTAAGCCATTTGGGGGCAAAAGTAGCTTTGGATCCCCTACCTTCCCCCCACCACTGCCACCACCACCAAACAAGCAATGGGCCTCTGGTGACCCCTCCACCTTACCTTCTGTCTGTATGACCAGCGCATGTTATTTACACATAACATGTATCCACAAGATGCCGCTGCTCCATGGACACACCATGTTTAGCATATTTTTGGCCAGTTTTTTTCCTCTAAACCTAGGTGCGTCTTGCGGTCCAGTCAGGAGCACCTTATGGTCTGAAAAATATGGTGGCTGGCACTGGCCAATAAGACTGCCTCTGCTGGGAATCTATTGTGTGTACAGCAGCCCTCAATGCTCCCCCAAATCCATGACCAGCGATCCGCCTTTTGGATTGATCTGTCCGGGCACTGACCAAGAGCATTGCTTTCCCCGCTCACCAAATCTGCCACATGATGCACATTGCTCCGCCAACCCTCTTCTTCCTCACATAGCAACAGAGCACATAGAGTAGCTACCATGCAGACTAGCGACACGTCTGTACAGCCTAGGCTCTGTAATGGCACCTGAGTGGTCAAGTCCAAATCCCTGTTGGGCGACATGCCTTATGTGTGTACGAGGAAGGATTTGCTATGACCACAGGGATAGCTGAGTATGGACTTTTTTAATCTTGAGCAGAACTAGACAGACACTCACCACTAAGTCTCTCGCCTTTGAGTACTCTATAGATATAAGCAGTAAGTGTGGAGGTGACAAATCCTTTCCCCTAAAATGCATCACAGCCAATACACAGACAAACACCTGGCCAGATCCCTGGGAATGAATGAGCAAGGTTTTATGGTGATATGTATCTGATAATGGAGTGACCATGTACACATTCCTGCCCTGGCCAATAAGTAAAGGTGTCTTTCACCTGACCACTTACCCACTGGTCAGAGTGTAAAAGTAGGAAAACCCAATGCAGCTTGGTACACACAAACTGCTGACATTAGTTGACTGAAACGATTGTTCCTGATCATTTGGATGGAATGAGGAGGGTGGAGTGCATGTGAAATGGCACCATTCTGTAGGAAGAACACAGGTTAATCCTGGCAGTTACCAAAAGAGGAGGATCAATGTTATTGGCCAAGGCAAACCTTTATGTGTACATAACTTAACATTGAATATTGCAGTATTGTAGTATCTGAGTGATGCAATAGCACATAATCCCATGCCCTTTAATTACTGGACATCCTTACCGTGCCAGGAGGTTGTCTGAAGTGTTACAGTGCCACCACCAATGGGCACATTGTTTAAATGAGAAGAGAGTTTCACTGTGGCACCTGAACCTTGGCAGTCACATCTACCAAATAGCTACTGATTATAGCAATCAGTGTATGATCCATGCTTGCTCTAATATTCTCTGGTTAGTTTGGGTTGTGCTTGTGACAGTGATCACAAATGACAGCTGTCGCCAATGTGTTCCACACATTCATTTAGAAATTCAGCCAGTACAGCAGTTTCTTATATTCATCAGGACTATGAGTAAAGCTTAATAACGTGCTTCTCTGACAGCTCTTGGTTTCTGTTTTCTTTGCAATTATATCATAAATGAGATGCATGAGAAATGTTGTTTAGACTTGAGAACTAAATAAATGTAATTCTCCAATCTTACTTGACCTTTGTCAAGTTAGTCAACGTAATGCGTTCTGGCACTGGATTCATTCCCAGGATGAAACTAAAATAACCTGCCTAAGCTTGTTTATAGAGGATAGAATAATAATGTTAACAATTGTCTTGTATACACGTGTACACACACGCGCACGCACACACAGAGGCACGCGCGCACGCACACACACAGGCACGCACACACACAGGCACGCACACACACAGGCACGCACGCACACAGGCACGCACACACACACACACACGCACACACACACACACGCAAGCACACACACGCACGCACACACACACACGCACGCACACACATAGGCACACACGCACACACACAGGCACGCACACACACATGCATGCACACACACACACACACACGCACGCACACACGCATGCACACACACGCACGCACACACGCATGCACACACACGCACACACACACACACAGGCACGCACGCACACACACACACACACACACACAAACTTTTGCCTGCACACTAAAACAGCAGCTTGCAATTTAATATCAATTTTACTGGTAATGTAAAAAAAGCTTTTTATCACACAATGGAGATGAAAAAATACAGCTACAGGGGCATAGCAATAGGGGTTGTAGAGGTTGCGACCACATCAGGGCCTTTGGGCCAGAGGGGCCCCGAAGGGCCCTTCCTCAACTACAGTATTAGCTCTCTATTGGTCCTGTGCTCATAATAATAACTTGTATAGATACTTTGAATATTGGTAATCATTAACAAACTGCTCCTCATCCCCTTCTTGCACTTCTGACTCTGACACTGTAGTTGCCATTGGCCGGTTTTGGTGCGCCGTATTAATTGTTATGTATAGACTGCTTGGGGGGCCCCATTGTAAAACTTGCATCGAGGGCCCACAGCTCCCTAGCTACACCTCTGTACAGTTTGTTCACTGCATGTGGTGGGCGTGCACAGTGGCATAGTGGATAGCACTTGCAGCACTGGGTTCCCAGTTTGAGTCCCAGCTAGAGCACTATCTGCATGGAGTTTGTATGTTCTCCATGTGTTTCTTTGTGTTTCCTACAGGCACTCTGGTTTCCTCCCGTATCCCAAAAATATAAAGATAAATTAATTGGCTTCTCCCTTAAAATTTGCCCTAGACTATGATGAACATATGACTATGGTAGGAATTAGATTTTGAATCTGAGGGACAGTTAGTGACAAGACTATATACTCTGTAAAGTACTGCGGAAGATGTCAGCTCTATATACAGTAAATACTAAATAATTCTTATAATAATAATAATACATGTGCTTGATGTGCTAATAATTTCCCATTAAGTTTATGCAGCTGAAATCAAAAAAAACTAACTGGTGATTTTGATTGGTCCAGGTCCCAGCGACTTCATTTACATAAAATTAACATAGCATTTGCATTAAGTAAAAAATCATTAGCAACTCATTAGCATCACATTGACCATCTTTAATTGTGGGTGGAGTCAAGCAGAGAGTGTGTTAGGCCTTTCTGCAGTGGAAGTGTGAGATGAAGGTACCAAGCCCAGAAGATATATACCTGGTGGGTATGTGTTTCCAAATGTAAACATTTCCTCTGTCAAGTGACAGTGCCTCATAATGGAAAGGAGCACTTATTGTAGGGAAGGCTTATTCAATTCCACTTCAAGCAAATATAGTGTCTATAAAAATATTTATCGCCTTTGAAGTTTTCAAGCTTTATTGTTATAAAACTGAATCACGGCTGAATTAAAATGTTTCTTTCAGACACGTTGGAAAGCAGAAAGTGTCTTGTTCAAAACAGATCTGTGGAAAGTGATTGAAATTGGTTACAATAAAAAAAACACAATCTGATTCCATTCAGTTTCCATTGTGATTCAATAGTTCTTGATTGACAATACACCCTCAGAACATCAAAGGAGAGAAATATTTTTTTTAAAAGCACAGTATGATAAGACAGAAGAGCCTCTGTCGCATCTCCTGCTTCTTAAAGCGGAATATAACTCTGCATTTCAACTTTGCTCTAAAACATTATTTACAGTATATTATATGCAACCAGCATTTTTTTTTTTTACTAGACCAGCATTGGAAGGGTTACACACAGAGCTTTAAAGTTCCTGGAGAGAAATGCAGACGCATCTGAAGCTTACATAGATACATTTTGTTTACTTAAAGAGAACCTGTACTGAGTAAAAATATTTAAAATAAACACATGAGGTAACTTCAAATGAACATTGCATAGTTACCTTGCCATCAATTCCTCTCAGAAGCTCACCATTTTCTTCTGACAATAATCCCTTCCAGTTCTGACAATATTTTGTCAGTACAGCGCTGCGTAATATGTCGGCGCTATATAAATACATAATAATAATAATAATAATAATAATAATCATACCAACTGTCAAGCACAGAGATGGTGGGGTGATGACTTGAGCTTCTTTTGACTGGCCATCTTGCATCATACAGTTTACCATGAACTACTCTGTATACCAAAGTATTCGAGAGTCGGATGCAAGGCCATCTGTCAGATAGCCAAAGCTTGGCTGAAACTGCCATGCAATAATACAATGATCTGAACTCAAGCACAACAGCCAATCCACGACTGCATGGCTAAAAAGGAAAGAACAAAGGTGCTGCAACGGCCTAGTCAAAATCCAGACCTCAACTCATTCAAAATAATGTTGTGGGACCTAAAGAGGAACTTTACATATATGCACTTTCTTTGACCTAATACTGATTATTCTGTTTTTGGTTATATATGGTACCTGCATATTTTTATGTGATTTATTTTTGCTGTTCACAGCCATGACTGTTTGTATTATGCTAAGACATGTTAGTGTATCCTATTTATTAAACTTAAATTCAAATAAAAAATATTGTTACAAAGAGAAACTTTACTGAATTTAACCTAAAGTGAGATAAAACTCTGACATAACATTAAATACAAATGTGTTTTCCTACTTCTTATTACCCATACAGTTACCATATTTGCTTTTGTGTGCAAGTATTATTGTCTGTTTACAAATTACAGAGATGGCCCGAACGGTTCACTGGCGAAAGGTTCCCGGCGAACTTCCGGTGGTTCGCGATCGCAGAGAACCGCAAACTTTTGGAGAAATTCGGTTCACCCCCATAATGCACCATTAGGGTCATCTTTGACCCTCTACATCACAGTCAGCAGGCACATTGTAGCCAATCAGGCTACACTCCCTAAAAGGCAGGCATCGGCGGCCATTTTACTCACTCGTGTGCCTGCAGTAAATAGAGAAGGGGCAGCTGCTGATGCTGCTGCCTCTCATAGGGAAAGATTAGTTAGGCTCTTGTAGGCTTGTTAGCTTGCTCCTTGCTGATTCTTATCGCTAAAATAGCACCCCACAACAGCTCTTTTGAGAGTTAATCTTGTTCTTGTGATCTATTTTTTTTCTGTGTCCCACTGACACTTGTGTTGCATAGACAGCCTTGATAATTCATATTGTGTGTGTGCCACTGCCAGGCCCAGCACATTCAGTGACTACCTGTGTGTGTGACAGGTGCACATTGTAATACCCTTTACTGCATATACCTACCTACCTGTTGTTCACAGTGCACCCAACTACCTACGTGAATTGACCGCACGCAGTGTCACTGTGCCTGTCCGCTACCTGTCTGTGTGTGACAGGTGCACATTGTAATACCCTTTACTGCATATACCTACCTACCTGTTGTTCACAGTGCACCCACCTAGCTACGTGAGCAGAGCGCACGCAGTGTCACTGTGCCTGTCCACTACCTGTCTGTGTGTGACAGGTGCACAATGTAATACCCATCACTTAATATATACCTACCTACCTGTTGTTCACAGTGCACGCACCCACCTACCTACGTCAGTTGAGCACTCGCAGTGTCACTGTGCCTGTCCGGTATCTGTCTGTGTGTGACAGGTGCACATTGTAATACTGTATAATGTCAGGACGTGGTTGACTATTTAACACAGAACACCTCATCTTCCGCAGCCACCAGCAATACTACAAGCACCACATCCGTTGCATTTGACACTTCGCAGGAGTTAATTGGTGGGGAATTAACTGATTCACAGCCATTATTGTTTCAACCAGATGAAGGCGCTAAGCAAGTTACACCACCTCATATGTCTGAGTTAGGCGGCGACACTATGGACGTAATGTGTGAGGAGGAGGATGATGAAGTACCTGCTGTTGGTGCAGTTTTGGAGGTGTCTGAGGCAAGCAAAGCTGGACAGGATGATTATGATGATTATGATGATACGGATATCACATGGGTTCCTAATAGACAAGATGACCAAGGGGACAGTTCAGGGGGGGAGTCAGAGAGGTGTAGGAGGAGACGAGTTCCTGAAAAAAGCTGGGGGAGCTCGTCGTCAGAAACAGCTGGTGGCAGTGTCCGGCGCCATGTATCGCCACCTATGTACAGCCAGCCAACATGCCCTTCAACGTCAGCTGCTGATGCCACCATAGTGCTATCACCCCAGGGGGGCTCAGCGGTTTGGAAATTCTTTAATGTGTCTGCCTCAGATCGGAGCAATGTCATCTGTTCTCTCTGCCTCCAAAAATTGAGCCGTGGAAAGGCCAACACTCACGTAGGGACAAGTGCCTTACGAAGGCACATGGAGAAAAGGCACAAACTGCAATGGGAAGAGCACCTGAGCAAAAGCAGCACAAAAAAGAAAAGCCACCCTCCTTCTCCTCTTCCTCCTTTAGGTGCAGCATCTTCAGTCGCTTTCTCCCTTGCACCTTCACAGCCACCCTCCTCCACTCCGCCTCTGCCCTTAAGCGTTTCCTGCT
This sequence comes from Hyperolius riggenbachi, assembly GCF_040937935.1. Classification (NCBI taxonomy): domain Eukaryota; kingdom Metazoa; phylum Chordata; class Amphibia; order Anura; family Hyperoliidae; genus Hyperolius; species Hyperolius riggenbachi. The sequence continues at coordinate 128,213,683 of NC_090650.1, forward strand.
CCTCTGCCCACAGCAGCCAGGTGTCCGTGAAGGAAATCTTTGAGCAGAAGAAGCCAATTTCTTCCAGTCACCCCCTTTGCAGGCCGTCTGACAGCTGGTGTGGCGGAACTGTTAGCTCGCCAGCTGTTACCATACAAGCTGGAGGACTCTGAGGCCTTCCATAAATTTGTGACCATTGGGACACCGCAGTGAAAGATACCAGGCCGCAATTATTTTTCTAAAAAAGGCGATACCCAAACTGTACCGTGAAGTTGAGAGGCAAGTGGTGTCATCTCTGGCACACAGCGTTGGGTCAAGGGTCCACCTGACCACGGATGCCTGGTCTGACAAGCACGGTCAGGGCAGGTACATAACTTACACAGCCCATTGGGTCAACCTGGTGACCGATGGCAAGCAGGGAGTACGTAGCTGTGCAGCGAACCAACTTGTGACACCTCCACGGCTTGCAGGCAGGCCTCCTGCCACCTCCTCTCCTCCTGCTACATCCTCTTCGCTGTCATCCTCCTCCTTGGCTGAGTGGCACTTCAACTTTACTGGTGCTGCGATTTCCTCTCCAGCTACACAGCCCCATATCCCCAGGGCCTATGCTGCATGCCAGGTACGATGGTGTCACGCCATATTAGACATGTCTTGCCTCAAAGCGGAGAGTCACACTGGACCAGCTCTCCTGGCTGCTCTTAACAAAGAGGTGGAGCAATGGCTGACCCCGCACCTGCTGGAGATCGGCAACGTGATGTGTGACAACGGCAGCAATCTCATTTCCGCATTGAATTTGGGAAAGCTGACACATGTACCCTGCATGGCACATGTGCTGAATCTAGTCATTCAGAGATTTGTGTCAAAGTACCCAGGCTTAGAGGACGTCCTGAAGCAGGCCAGGAAGTTGTGTGGGCATTTCGGGCGGTCTTACACGGCCATGGCACGCTTTGCGGACATTCAGCAGAGAAACAACTTGCCGGTGAGACGCTTGATATGGGATAGCCCGACTCGCTGGAATTCGACCCTGGTCATGTTCTCTCGCCTGCTAGAACAGGAGAAAGCCGTCACCCAGTACCTGTACAATTACAGTAAAAGGACACAATCTGGGGAGATGGGGATGTTCTGGCTCCCGAACTGGACACTGATGCGAAATGCATGCAGGCTCATGTGGCCGTTTAAGGAGGTAACCAACCTGGTGAGTTGTAGTGAAGGCACCATCAGCGACTTGATCCCCTACGCTTACTTCCTGGAGCGTGCCATGCGTAGAGTGGTGGATCAAGCTGTGACGAAGCGTGAAGAGGAACAGTTATGGCAGGAACAGTTGTGGGAGCAATTTACATCAGAATCAGATGTTTCCTCAACACCTGCGGCAGCACAGAGGGGGGAGGAGGAGGAAGAGTCGTGTGGGGAAGAGGAGTCAGACTCGGATGATGACGAAGGTGTGTCTTTGTAGGAGGAGGCGGTGGCAGAAGAATAACCGCAGCAGGCGTTGCAGGGGCCTTGTGCTGCTCGACGTTCCCGTGGTATTGTTTGTGGCTGGGGGGGTGGAGGAGGACTTACCTGACATCACTGAAAAAGAGCAAGAGGAGGTGGATAGTAGGTCTGCATCCAACTTTGTGCAGATATCATCTTTCATGCTGTCCAGCCTGTTGAGGGACCCCCATATAAAAAAAACTCAAGGGGAATGAGCTGTACTGGGTGGCCACGCTACTAGACCCTCGGTATAGACACAAAGTGCCGTACATGTTACCAATTCACCAGAAGGCAGAAAGGATGCAGCACATGCAGAACAAGCTGGCAACTATGCTTTACAATGCGTTTAAGGGTGATGTCACAGCACAACGCAATAAAGGTACCACGGCCAGTAATCCTTCTCCAATGTCCATGCAGGCAAGGACAGGACACTCCAGTGATCTCATCGTGATGTCGGACATGCGGACATTCTTTAGTCCAACGCCTCACCTTAGCGCTTCTGGATCCACCCTCCACCAACGCCTGGACCAGCAGGTAGCCGACTACCTGGCCTTAAGTGTGGATGTAGACACTGTGAGCAGCGATGAACCCTTGGACTACTTGGTGCGCAGGCTTGACCTGTGGCCAGAGCTGTCCCAATTTGCCATCCAACTTCTGTCTTGCCCTGCCTCAAGCTACCTTTCAGAAAGGACCTTCAGCGCAGCTGGAGGCATTGTCACTGAGAAGAGAAGTCGCCTAAGTCACAAAAGTGTTCAGTACCTCACCTTTATCAAAATGAATGAGGCATGGATCCCGGAGGGCTACTGCCCGCCCGAAGACTAAGTCAGTCCCCACACACAGCATCTCTGCCTGCATGTCGTGTGACTGGCTGCCTGCTCCAAGACTAAGTTGCTCCCCACACAGCATCTCTGCCTGCAGGCCGCTTGCCTTCTCAGCCACCACCAACAGGGTCCAGGACTCCAGGCGGATTCCTGAATTTTAAGGCCGCTGCTAGCAGTGGCCGCTATACTAATTTTTCTGGTGCGTGTACATGCCTCCTAATTTTTCTGGCTGCACTGCAGCTGCAACAACAAAACAAAAGGCATGTACATGTGCCCATTCCCCTTTGTGATCATTACCTTGCCGCGGTGAAGGGGCTTGCATATCACAATTAAGCAATAACCGCCGGCTATATGAGTGTGTTGGGGGGGGGCACACCAAAGATAATAAGGTTGTTGCTTCATTGTGGACAGACCTAATTTGATTAGCTGGACAGTCACTGTTGTTCTTATCATTGAGCTACCACAGCCCGGCGACCATATGGGCTTTAAAACCACCACGGCTTGCACTCTGGCCATGGTGCGCACCGGTGCAGCATTGCCGTCACCAGGCAAACAGCTGTTTGCGGTGCGTTACACAGTGAGTTTGGTGTGTCAGTGTGAAGCAGTACTCTAATTACACTCCCTGATTGATGTATACACATGCAAGATGTTTTAAAGCACTTTAGGCCTGCAATTAGCATTCAATGTGATTTCTGCCCTTTGCGTCCAATACGGATTTTCCTCGGGAACTTTTGGTGCGTATCCCACTCCGCCATGCCACCCTCCTTGAAACATCTTTTCCATCCCTTTTGTGGCCAGCATAAATTTTTCTAGTTTTTAAAGTTCACCTCCCCATTGAAGTCTATTGCGGTTTGCGAAGGTTCGCACGAACCAAACTTTTGCAGGAGGTTCGCGAACCGAAAATCGGAGGTTCGGGTCATCATTAATTACAAGGTCCCAAAGTACAGTTTATCTGCGCTGAAAGCTGCCATTGCAGTTTATTGCATAGCTGCTGTATTTATATATTAACCTCCTTGCCGGTTATCCCAAGCTGAGCTCGGGGTAACTCGCGCAGGAGGATTGCTCTGGCCCTGCTGGGCCGATTTTTTCAATTTGTTTTCCTACACGCAGCTAGCACTTTGCTAGCTGCGTGTAGTACGCGATCACCGCCGCTACCCGCCGATTCGCCGCTACCCGATGCGCCGAGCCGCCCCCCCCCCCCCCTCAGACCCCTGCGCAGCCTGGCCAATCAGGGCCAGGCAGCGCTGAGGGGTGGATCGGGATTCCCTCTGACGTCCCGATGTCCATGACGTCGGTGACGTCATCCCGCCCCATTGCCATGGCGACCGGGGAAGCCCAGCAGGAAATCCCGTTCTGAACGGGATTTCTTGCTTACTCTGATCGCCGGAGGCGATCGGAGTTGGTGGGGGGATGCCGCTGCTCAGCGGCTATCATGTAGCTAGCGCTAGGCTAGCTACATGATTTAAAAAAAAAAAAAAAGTGCTGCGCTGCCCCCTTGCCGCAGGAATTGGACCGGCAAGAGGGTTAAAATCTATCTAGTGATCACTTTTCAACTACACACATACTAGAAGCAGTGAGAGCTCAGTTTCAGCACTTTGCTAATGTTTACTAAATGTATCTGACAAAGTAATGTAAGCAAAAGATAATATTATCACCTCTCCAGATTCTGCCAGAAGCTGCCCACTGAAGCAAGGAGTTTCCACTGAAGAACAAAGTGATGTGTTTTACCATTTGAATGCTGTTCTGCAACATTTTCTTGTGGTAGTAGGTTTAAGGCTGTAAACAATCTTTAGAGCAAAGAAGAAACGCTGAGTTTCATACCACTTTGATCATTTTTCGATTATTAATTTATTTAGAAAATGTTTAGGCAGTGTTTGCCCATTGTAAAATCTTTGCCAGTACTCAAAGGGTTAAGATATCTATACATAAACAAATGCTCTCAATGAACTGAAGCAATGCTGTAAAGAAAAAGGGACACAATTCTTCCTCAATGAGTGTGCAAGACTGATAAAGTCAAACAGAAAAAGATTATTGCTGCTAAGGATAGTTCTAAAGATTTTACATCTTGGGGCCTGAGGATTTATTTCCATATCTGAAGATGTGCGTTCAATATTGCTGATTTTTTTTTTTTAAATCTCTTGAACTTTGTAGCTCAGGATCAGCTGATGGAGACAGAGTTGGCATTGTCACACATAGATGAAAGTTATTAACATAATGAAGTGAGGTATCTTTCATAAATGGTTACTCTAAGTTCATCCTGCACAATGTCATTGTGGTTTGCAAATCCTATTTAAGCCTGTAATTGTAAAAAAAAAATAAAAAAATGTGAGGGTTGTACATGAGTGTGATTGCATACATTACTCTCATTTTCACATATTAAACATCATTTATTGAACCACAAAGTTCCTTCATCTCCAGTTGGCTATGTGGGAAATTCAGAGCCTGTGGCTCTTGGAGCCCTGCAATTTGAAAGATCGTTACAAATGTCGTGCTGCAGAGATACAAGATGACCTCCATCTGCAACCCTCCTCCTTTCAAATCCGGCGTGACAGCTGCTGAATGATTTAACTACAGTGAACTCAGATCGTACTGTTCATCCCTTCATCCTAGAGAACCACTATCAGCATTCAAGACATGTACTAATTGCAGATACACAATGCTTCAAAAGACTGACTCAAGATTATAAAAGCTTTGAAGCAGCAAACTTACACACACACCCTAACATAATTTCAGAGATGAATAAGAGGTCATTAACACAGGGTTTTTTTTTCCTTGCTACTTTAGTTTATAAAATATAAACACAGAACATTTATATCGCGCTTTTCTCCTGGCAGACTCAAAGCGCCAGAGCTGCAGCCACTGGGAAGCGCTCTATAGGCAGTCGTAATGTTAGGGAGACTTGCCCAAGGTCTCCTACTAAATAGGTGCTGGCTTACTGAACAGGCAGAGCCGAGATTTGAACCCAGGTCATCTGTATCAGAGGCAGAACCCTTAACCATTACACTATCCAGCCACCATCCACCATAACCTATATCAGAACTGGTTTAGTTGCTTTTTGTAAATATAATCATCATACACAACCACAATGGCAATTAAAGTCTCCTGTTTGCAATTTGGCAAACAGTAACACACTCTGTTGTCAAACAGGAAAGGGGGGAAGGAGGACACACCTTTAGAAAAAACACTCAGACAATGGGAGCCCAATAGCGCAATATGTCACTACTGTTGGAACAAATGACCAAAAATAATTATACTAACAAAAGTGGGTTGCAACAGGGCGCAACCAACCACGTGAAACAGGTGGAGAGCATAAACCTGTCTCAACTCAGGAACTCCAGGGATAGCTGGGTAGGATTGGTTGCACTCTTAAAAAGGGTCACTGGAACTGTAGATGGCTAGGCCACTAAGGTTCAATGACTCCCACTGGAAGGGGGAGATAAACTAGCACAACAAGGGTAAAGAAGCACGCAGGATGGATAAAGGTCTTTAAAAGTAGGGATAAAACTAAAAATTAAGAGGTGGATGACCTCTCATACGACACAAATGGAGTGAGCTTAGAAATGGTATGTATTTGCACAGGCAACGTGTTTTGTGGGCACAAGCCCACTTCCCAGGCCAATAAAAGAGCCTACAAAATTAAATGAGAGACTCTTAGGACTTTGAGCACATAAACATACATACAGTAATCGATATAAAGCATATTGCCAAAGACACAAAATAAAACACTAACTTAAAGCATACCTAAACTAACCATATCATGGGGCCTGATGCACAAAATGCCGTTAAATTTGCCATGTGCAGGTAGTGCATAGCAGTTTTAGGGGTACTAATGTAAAAGCAGCAACACACGTTACACTATTTATTTATTATTTATTTATTGTATTTATAAAGCGCCAACACATTAGCAACACAGGCGTTGCCAGGGTATGGTAATGCACGTTATGCCACGCATTATCATAGCAATATGCGAGTTAGCCAGGTAATGTGTTACAGGCACTGCTCCTCCAGCATTAGTAATGGCAAATTTACAGGCCTCGTGCATCAGGCCCATGATGAGATACACATGGGTACATATGACTCAATTCACAAAGCCTTACTGCATTCAGTAAAGCAGGAAACGGCGCTAGTCTAGTTTAGGAAACCTCTTAGAGGCCTGTTCTTCAATCATGGCTCCCTCTACAGTACAACATATTGTGGTTGGCTGAATAGTGTGGGCTTAGTTACTTACTACAGCCTATCTGAAAACGAATGCAATAATAGAGAACAGCGTCGGCACTGCAGTGGCTGGGAGGGGGTATAGGGAGTGGCTTGGCTGCCCCTACATATAAACTGGTTAGTGATTGTAGCCAGGGCATGCTCCGACTGTAAGCAGGTAATCTTGACTTGAAAGAAGTAAAGATAGAAGTCAGCACTGCTTCTGTGGCTTTAATATGATAATTGAACAAGTCCCAATCTTACACAAATCGTGCATAGAAGGCAAACATTAAAAGTAGGTGCACATACCAGTAGAAGTGAGGCAAACGATGCAGTGGGTGCTGGGCAATGATAGGCTATCTGAAAACCAGCAGTTCAAGAGGGAAATGTCCCCCCAATCACATTAGCAGAATTTCCCTATGAGGTTTCCTGCTGGGTCCCCTAAACTAGACTGGCACCCAGAAAACAGCTGATGTTACCAAACATTTTGTGAAATGTCAATTGACTAAGACTGGTACCGCAAGGAAAACTACAATTACTGACTAGTGAGGTAAATTACTGATTTGTGAGGTAAATATTTTCATAAATGTCAATTCCTAAAGAATACAGATTGGTTTCTTTGCCTTCTTGCCTGTGGCACTGCTCAGGTGTTATTGTGAGATTGTCAAGAATCTTGCCTGAATTAAGTTCTGAAGTGACAGTTTGCATTTTGGCCACTAGATGCCGCCTGTATCAGAAAGTGATAACCTAATGCTGCTGAGGGATAAACATGCATGAGAGGTGGGGCCTGGCAGCTCTAGAGAGACCAGGAAGAGAAGACAGAGACAGACATGGTTGTTTTTGTGGAGAGCTGTCTGTGAAAAGGACAATCTGGATCCATCCAAGCTGCAGAGAGGCTGATCGCTGTTTTCCCCTTGAATCCTGCTTGCTGGAGTGGAGATTGTTCCCAGTTAGCTGCCCTGGGCTTAGGATTCTACGCCAGCTACCCATCAAGGCTGCAAGTGTGGTTGCAGGCCTGAGGCTGTCCTAAAGAGAGGCATCTGCTGATACCAAGTAGGAACAGGTCAGTGAACCCGGGTTCTTGTGTTTTCATTAAACAGTTTTTTTGTGGTACGGTACCTGAAGAACTGAGACTTAGGCCTGCTTTAGGTAGATAGTTAGGAACTGTTTTTAGAAGGTCACACTGGATTGATACTGCAGTGCAGCAAGACTTTAGGCTCTACTGTACACTGCCAACGGATAGGGTTGATCCTGCAGTCCAGCATGACTTGTCCGCTCTGCTGTGTCTGCTAATGGCTAAGAGTGATTCTGCAGTTCAGTATGACTTGAGGCTCTACTGTAAACTGCCATCAGGTAGAGGTGTCCTGTTGGACAGAAGTGGGGACTCTGGGGTATAGGTTACCCTGTGTATTGCAAATCTTGTTGTGTTTGTAACTGTTCCTGTTAATACTTTCCAGTAAAGAAAGTTTTGGTTGCACTAAGCTGGTGTCTGTATCACCTTCCTTGTTCCGTGACTTCGCTGTATCCTGGGGTACCCCTCGGTACACGGTTTTACAACTTGGCGTAGTTCGGCAGGATACAGCGACCGATATGGACGGGAACGTAGCGGGAGACCATCCCCCGGCGCTAGGGGCACCGGCTCAGGGCCCAGCTTCGGGTGCACAGGTACAAGGCCAGCTTGTCCCCAACAACATGCCCACCCAAGTAGGATATATCCCTGTAGGGGGACTGCTGCGTCATCTGCCAAAATATGATGGTAAAAACATGACATTGCAGGACTGGATGGAAAGGGTGCGAAGCGCAGTTAAAATGTGTAACTTGACTCCCGAGCTGCAGGCAGAGGTTGCGCTGGGAGCCCTAGAGGGTGACGTCAGACGGACAGTAATGGTAAGGCCCGACTCCGAGAGAGATGCCCTGGAGAAGATATTCTCCTTGCTAGAGAGGGCCCAAGGGGGGCGTGCCAAAGTGGTACAGTTACGAAGTCACTTCTTTAACCGGCCCCAGCGAGAGGGTGAGACACTGATGCAATACTCCAATGCTCTACAAGAGACGCTGAATGAGATACGTCGGCGAGACCCCGATGCCATGGGAGCGTTCCGGGAAGTGGATCGGCTACTACGAGATCAGTTCATAGTGGGCCTCTCCGATAAGTTCTTACAAGATAAGTTACATGAGATGACCCGAACAACGGCCGATATGACATTCTATAGCATCTACCTAGCTGCGGTAGAGAGAGAAGAAGAACCCCTACCGGCGGCTGCGAGGGTAGTGAATAGCACGCACGCTACAAGGGATCAACTGGGTCCTGAAGAATCGGAAACTCTAAAGGATGTAGTCCAGGCTCTGCGGGCAGAAATGAAAGAGCTTCGGCTGGAAGTGTCTCAGATGAAGGCAAAGCCGCCCCTGCCTCTGGCAACAATCTCCACACTTCGTTCTACTCCACCCAGGGTGACTCAGGGGAGGGGGCCCGTCAGAAGAGGACCGCTCTGTTGGGCTTGTCGTGAATACGGCCATATCGCCAGAGAGTGCCTCAGACAGGCAGCACCTGAGCCGCCGTTAAACTCCCAACCGCTGCAGTAGCTGGGCATCCTGCAGCGGTACACCAGAAGTTAAGCCCTATGCGTGAAGACCATGACTTGTATGCCAGCAGCCCCGTTATTGAAGCTGAGTTGGAAGGGCTGAAGGTCTGCTGCCTAGTTGATACAGGGTCAGAGTGCACCCTTATGCCTTTAGAGTTCTTTGAAAGGCACTTCCAGCATATGATTGAACCCGAAGATGGGAGCGTTATCCGGCTGACAGCTGCCAATAACAGGGAGATGGATGTCCGAGGAATAGTCTGGATGCAGGTCAGACTGTTTGGACAAGACATCGGCAAGAAGGGGGTCGTGCTGGTTGACCATTCGGCATGGAAAGGAATGGATGTGACCCTGGGTATGAATGTATTGAGAGACTTAGACCACCAGCTCTATGCCAAGGAAGGGCCAAAGTACTGGCAACGGGCCACCACGCACCAGCCTACTCAGAAGCTTTTACAACAGATGGTGAGAAGCTGTAGCCTGCAAAAGAGTAACCTATCTGGACAGCCCATTGGAAAGGTCAGGGTGCCACGGAGTTCCCCGGTGATGATCCCACCTCGACAAGAACGAGTGCTAATGCTGCCGGTGGGGGCTGGACGAAGGTTGAATGGGCTGGAGGTCCTGATCGAGTCCGCTTATCAGGGGGAACCATCGACTCATCCGCTGGTAGCCCGGGCCATGGCCATTGTGAAGGATGGATGTGTACCCGTACGCTGCCGTAATGTGGTGGACTGCGAGTTGACCATCCCCGGAAACACCTTGCTGGCCGCAGTTTATGTGTTTGATGGTGGTATTGTTCGACGGAGGGGTTTCACACTACAGCCTGATAGGAGATCAGCCTGGACCTACGCTGTGGAGACTCATCAAAAGGAAACCCCAACAGCAGAATGGAATGGTCAAATGATTATGGCCCGGATGGGAGTGGATTGCCGGACGCTGTCTCCGGGGGAACAAAAGCTGCTGGAAGAAACCCTTTGGGAGTTTCAAGAAGCCTTCTCGAGACATGATGAAGACTTTGGGTGTGCTGTTGCCATTGAACACGAAATCCCGACTGGCGATGCTGCACCAATCAGGGAACGTTACCGGCAAATCCCACCTAAGATGTACCAGGAGGTGAAAAATATGGTGGCCAGCATGTTGGAAAACCGGGTGATACAGGAGAGTCAGAGCCCTTGGGCTGCTCCAGTATTTTTAGTGCGGAAGAAAGATGGGAGTCTCCGGTTCTGTGTGGATTACCGGAAGCTGAATGCTCAGACCGTCCGGGATGCCTACCCCCTTCCGCGGATTGAGGAGTCATTGTCAGCCCTAAGTCAAGCAAAATTCTTCTCGACCTGGCTAGTGGGTATTGGCAGGTGCCGGTGGCCAAGAAAGATAAAGCCAAGACAGCCTTCATTCTACCTATGGGGCTCTATGAGTTTAATCGGATGCCATTCGGCCTCTCCAATGCTCCGGGAACATTCCAGCGATTGATGGAGCACTGTCTGGGAGATCTCAATTTTGAGTCAGTATTGATATACCTGGATGACATAGTAGTGTTTGGGGCCTCCTTTGAAGATCACCTCCAGAAGCTACGACAAGTCCTAGGACGACTACGAGAGCATGGGCTCAAGATCAAGCCCAAGAAATGCCAACTGTTCCAACAGCAGATAGAGTACTTAGGACATGTAGTCACCTCGGAGGGAGTGAAGCCGGCCCCCAACAAGGTGGAGGCTGTCCAGAAGTGGCCCCAACCCAGTACACTGCGAGAGGTGCGGGCGTTCGTGGGACTGGCTGGCTACTACCGGAGGTTTATACCCAAGTTTGCCCATCTGGTGGGCCCATTAAATGAGTTACTAAGGGGCACGTCTGGGGGCCCAAAGAAACGTCCCATTGACTGGGGACCTCGGCAACAAGAGGCTTTTGAAGCGGTGAAGGAGTCACTGACCAGTGCCCCGATCTTGGCTTATGCACGGTTCGACACCCCATTCCTGCTATACACTGATGGAAGCCTTCATGGTCTGGGGGCTGTCTTATCCCAAGTCCAGGATGGACGGGAAAGAGTCATCGCCTATGGGAGCCGGTCCCTGAGAGACTCAGAGCGCAACCCTGATAACTACAGCTCCTTTAAACTGGAACTACTGGCGCTGGTGTGGGCCATGACCGAAAGGTTTGCCGAGTACCTGACAGGTGCAGAAGTAACTGTGATGACGGATAATAACCCGTTGGCACATCTGGAGAATGCCAAGCTCGGTGCACTCGAGCAGAGATGGATGGCCCGCCTTTCCAAGTACAATTATCGCATCAAGTTCCAGTCCGGTAGGGAGAATGGCAACGCCGATGCACTCTTCCGGGTCCCTGTAGGACAGTCAGCTCAGAGAATCGATGAGGAGTTAGAAGACACTGAAACTCCTGACCTTGGTCGCCTACCTATGTTCCAGGATGTGGCACAAACAAGTGGGGTGGTGTCTGGGATGACTCTAGTGCTGGGAAAAACTCTGGCTGATTGGGAGAGAGTCCAGAATGCCTGCCCGGATTTGTGGAAAGTAAAAGAGTGGGTTCAGAACAAGATATGGCCTCGGCCAGAAGAGCGGGCTGGCCTGACCCCAGAGGGACAAAAGTTGTTGAGGCAATGGGACAAGCTGACAGTTACCCAGGGCCTCTTGTGCCGGACCATATACTTACAGTCAGAACTGCAGCACCGACAACAGATTGGCATCCCCATGTCATTGGGGCCAGAGGCCGCCAGGGAAGCTCATGAAAAAGGTGCTCATTTCGGGAGTGAAAAGACATTCAAGTGGCTTCAACGTCTGGTATACTGTCCAGATCTGGGTGATATGGTGGCCACTGCATGTCTCAGGTGTCGACTCTGCGGGCTGAGTAAGAGCACTGAACAGCGGGCTCCTGTACAGGCCATCTGCACCTCAGCACCACTAGAGCTTCTTATGATTGACTATGTGCAAATTGGGTACTCTACCTCAGGACACTCATACTGTCTAGTCATGACAGACCATTTCACAAAGTATGCAGTAGCTGTACCCACCAGGGACCAGACAGCAGAGTCGGCTGCTGAAGCGGTCTGCAAACACTTTATACAGGTGTTTGGGTGTCCACAGAGAATACATTCGGACCAGGGGGCATGTTTCCAGGGTACTCTCATGAATGAGTTGTACCAGCTGTATGGGATCGAACGCTCCCGCACCACACCGTATCACCCCCAAGGAAACGGGGCTTGCGAACGTTTCAACCGCACTTTGCTCCAGATGTTGCGGACTCTAGAGGATAGTCCAAAGGCCCGGTGGCCCGAGTACCTGCCTGAGTTGATGTGGGCCTATAACAATAGAGTACATAGTACTACCGGGTACTCCCCACACATGCTCATGTTTGGGAGAGCCGGACGGGAGATTGAAGACCTCCACATGCCCAATCCAATGGGACCACAACCGAGAAGTACCACTGCTTGGGTGCAGGAGCACCGCCGCCGCCTGAGAACGGTGCACAAGGTTGTGGGGGAACGCCTGGGACGAGTGATACACCCTAATCCAAAACCAGTACTAAGGGATGGGTTTGCCCCAGGTGATAGAGTCATGGTCAAAGCCAAACGGCCGTCAGGAAAGTTGGATGGGCGGTGGGAGGCCGTTCCATACACAGTGAAAAGAAGGGTTGACCCTGCTATTCCGGTCTATGAGGTAGAGCCGGTAGGGACCGGGGGACCCTCACGAAACTTGCACCGTAATATGTTGAGACATTGTCATTTTGAGGAGCCAGTGTGTGAGGAGGAGGCACCCCTGCATGTTGAGAGTATGGAGGAAAACGCCTCAGATGCGGAGGAAGAGGAATGGTGGGTTGTCCCTGCCCAGATGTCTGCAGAGGCTCCGGCTGTGGTGGGTTTACCTCCTAGGTGTAATGCTGAGCAGTCAACAGCTCCTCCCTTACCACATATGCCTGACATACCTGATGTTTCTGAGCCTCCCACGCTGCGAAGATCGGCGAGGCCTAATGTTGGTGTGCCTCCACAGCGCTACGCACGAGATGAGTTTGTTTGGGGAGGGTTGCCGAGGACGACAACCTCTAGTGGGGTGGCATGTGAGATTGTCAAGAATCTTGCCTGAATTAAGTTCTGAAGTGACAGTTTGCATTTTGGCCACTAGATGCCGCCTGTATCAGAAAGTGATAACCTAATGCTGCTGAGGGATGAACATGCATGAGAGGTGGGGCCTGGCAGCTCTAGAGAGACCAGGAAGAGAAGACAGAGACAGACATGGTTGTTTTTGTGGAGAGCTGTCTGTGAAAAGGACAATCTGGATCCATCCAAGCTGCAGAGAGGCTGATCGCTGTTTTCCCCTTGAATCCTGCTTGCTGGAGTGGAGATTGTTCCCAGTTAGCTGCCCTGGGCTTAGGATTCTACGCCAGCTACCCATCAAGGCTGCAAGTGTGGTTGCAGGCCTGAGGCTGTCCTAAAGAGAGGCATCTCCTGATACCAAGTAGGAACAGGTCAGTGAACCCGGGTTCTTGTGTTTTCATTAAACAGTTTTTTTGTGGTACGGTACCTGAAGAACTGAGACTTAGGCCTGCTTTAGGTAGATAGTTAGGAACTGTTTTTAGAAGGTCACACTGGATTGATACTGCAGTGCAGCAAGACTTTAGGCTCTACTGTACACTGCCAACGGATAGGGTTGATCCTGCAGTCCAGCATGACTTGTCCGCTCTGCTGTGTCTGCTAATGGCTAAGAGTGATTCTGCAGTTCAGTATGACTTGAGGCTTTACTGTAAACTGCCATCAGGTAGAGGTGTCCTGTTGGACAGAAGTGGGGACTCTGGGGTATAGGTTACCCTGTGTATTGCAAATCTTGTTGTGTTTGTAACTGTTCCTGTTAATACTTTCCAGTAAAGAAAGTTTTGGTTGCACTAAGCTGGTGTCTGTATCACCTTCCTTGTTCTGTGACTTCGCTGTATCCTGGGGTACCCCTCGGTACACGGTTTTACATTATGGAGGCCCAGGATGCTTCGATAGTGGCCTTAAGCTAAAGAATAGAGGAGGTGGACAAAACCAAGTGAGATGTTCAGTATTTGTTTCCAACCTTAAACTGTCAGTAACTAACAAAAAGCTAATCTGTAAAGTTATAGAAGTGAGGAAAGAAAGCAGAGAAAAGGTTAAAAAACGAATTAAACTATTCAAGAAAATAAGAAAGCAAATAATAAAGACATATTTTTCACAATATTGTTATGTAGTCATTAAAATTATTTAATATGATACTAGCGGCTTTAATCTGATACTAACTTGATGTTAATTTTATGCAGCTTAGACTTGCATTTTAGTTGTCAGTATAATAAAGAAAAATGCTATCTGTATCACATGTTTCATCCATTTTCCCTGTACTGCATTAGTCTATCAAATACTGTATGAAATACTGCATGAGGTAAAAATCTTAGTATGCAGTTTTTCAGTGAATCATCAAACTTTTACCGCATGTGTGAAAATATTAGTGAATTTGGAAAAAAAATCTTAAATGCCACATAAGTTCAGTTACGGGAACATGACATTTTTACCAAACATGTCTTAGTGAACTGAAGCTATTGGGCCCAATCCAATGCACTTTTACTCCTAAATTTTCTCCCAGGAGATAATTTTTCATCTCTGTTTAAAATAACTTTTCAGCACACTGCGATTGAAAAAGTTCCAAAAGGTAAAGTGTACTGTAAAAATTAGTCCAAGTATTTTCTTTCTTGCTTGGAGCTTAAAGGGCATTTTGTTTAGAAAGTATGAAAATATCACCTAGAAAAAGTGAATTGGATTGGGCCCAATGTGTACTACTCCTACTGAGAACTTGTCTTGCATCCCTTTCTATTTTTCAATTGCAAGAGTTGAAATTTAGCGCTGAAAAGGCTAAAATAATAAGCAGAAACCAAAAACACTTCTATTTGTATGAGTAAAAGCTGATGACAACAGAGCTGTGAAGTTCGAGGAGATATTATTTATCTTGTTTTGCAGTTGTACAAAGCAGATTTTACATCTGACTATCATGGCTGCTGTTTAAAATTCAGTCTTAAACTGAAAATAAAACTATGAGACTCGAGGAGAGTTTTTTTGCCATTGCTACTATACATACCATTATTTCATAAGTGTATTTTCAGTTCAGGATTGCTTTTATGCAGATCTGAAGTCAAAATGCAACATGGCCTACTTATGAAAAATAAACCGTATTCTGCCTTCTCATATTCTGCACTGTGGCTGTCTGTTCTCTGCATATTTTTCAGTTTTAGCTTTGGTCTGTGTTAGACAAGTTAAAGGGTGTCTTACATTAGTACAAACATCTATAAAATACATCTCATCATCACACAAGTCATTTTAGAACTGCAGGCCAATAAATGTTGTCTTTCACCTTCAGATTGCTGCCGCTATATGATTTTAGTAACTTACAGGAAACCATGGCGACACTATGCAGCTTGGTGTTAAAGATAGCCAAGATTCTAAAATTCTCTTCTGTCATGTTGGTTAAAGTATGCACAAAACAGATAGTAAAATCTACTGTTCCTATTGCACATCAATAAATTTACTGGGTTTACAGCAATCACACTATAAATGAAAAACACATAAATCGGCCCTTATTCAATGAATTAAGTTTTTCTCCTAGGTGATATTTCACACCTTCTCAATACAATTCCTTTTAGGCCACCAGAAAGCAATAAAATACTCAAAATAATTTTCACTGTACTTTTTTTTATTTTCAGAGCTCTGAAAAGTTATTTTACACAGAAGATGAGAAATTAACCAAACCCTAAACAGAATTATTAATTTATGTACCTGCACAACAAACACTACACAGTACGAAAACACACCAGAGCACAAAACAGCAGAACAGCACACAGCAAAGCCCTAAAGACTACACTGCTTTGAACTCAATAAAGTGTTTATTGAAGGCAGGAACTTCAATACTTACAGGAACATCTATTACTTGCAGGCTAATCCCTGGCCGCAGGATGGTGCCTGTGAGTACCTGTGAGTTTGCTGTAAAGAGACCCCCCCCCCCCTTCCCCCAGGTGCGTTGTGTGGGAGACGCCCTGAGCTTTGATAGGCCTGTTGCAAAAATTGGAACTGTTTCGATTACGAGAGCTCATCCCTAGACTAAAATTGAACTCTTCATCCACCAAGGAAAATGATATGTCTGGCCCAACACACCCCATCACCCCAAGAATACCATCCCACACTGAAACATGTTGCTGGCAGCATTATGCTGGGGCAATGTTTTTCAGTATTAGAAACTGGGACCTATTGGTGTGTCTACATGTTTGCGCCTAAATCCTTGCATATACAGCAGTTTCAGCTGAAGCACGGTAATTGGGATTTTTCACAATTGCCATTTAATCCGACCATGTGGAGAAGTATCACTTTCATATCTTTAAACTTAATTCAAATGATTAGAACATCATTAGAGAAGATCTTGGAGAAAAATTATTTACACTTCAGATATCTATCCTGTAATCAATATGTAAATATGTGAAAAACTTCAGATGACTCCCTTTGCTCTTTTTCAATGGTTCGACAGCATATTTACAAAAAATTCTTCCATAGTGCCATTTTGCACAAGAAACTGACAACCTTCTTCCTCAGCTAGAAGTTAGTGAAGTGCAAGTTTGCAGGAGTTTTTACTGATATTGTTCAATGGACAATATGAGAAACATCTGATATTATTCATTGAACAATGTCAATGTATCTGTTTTTTACAATACTTGAGGCTTCGCCTCTCACAGATTGTGGCCAATGACCATCTATGACTGCTGGCAGATATTGGGGTCAAGCTACCACCTATGACTGCTGGACAATACTGGGGGCCCCCTATGATTGCTGGCAAATATTGGAAGCCACCTATGACTGCTGACCAATGTTGGGGACCACCTATTACTAGTGGTCAATATCAGGGGCTACCTATGACTGCTGGTTGATATTGGAGGCCACCTATGACTACTGTCCCATATTGAGGGCAACTTATGAATGCTGTCTGATATTGGGGTCCACATTTGACTGCTGGTAGATATTGGAAGCCATCTATGAGACTGATGACCAAGATCGGTCACCACCTTTAACCCCTGGCCAATAGCGGGGACAACCTATAAAATAAATTCTCATAAATAAATTAAAACAATAACAAACAATGCTCTCATAAAACAACAACTAAATCCCCAAAAAACAATGCTGCTGGAATCTACAAGACCTCTTGTATTCATGAATTAGTTAAAGTCAATGGGAATTGCATTTAAAAAAATGAAATAGATACTCACCTAACAAGAAGGAAGGCTCTGGGTCCTATAGAGCCTTCCCGTTCTCCTCACGGATCCCTGTTCCTGCACTGGGTCCCCTGCTAGCAATATTTGACTAAATTAGACAAATACTGCTCTTCCGCCACCGAGGGAGGCTTCGGAAGTCTTCGGGGAGACCGAGTGCTCCAGAAGACGAGCGGCTCCGTACTGCACCTGCACGATCACACTCTCTCTTATGATCACGCATGCGCAGTACAGAGCCGCCCGCCTTCGGGAGCACTCGGCTCCTGAAGACTTCCAAAGTCCCCCGCGGCAGGGGATTTAAACAGTTAGCCAGCGCTGCACCCAGGGCACCAGGACAGAAGCGGGAAGACTCTATAGGACCCAGAGCTTTCCCTCTCCTTAGGTGAGAATCTGCTTCATTTTTTTTAAATGACTCAATAGATGGTAAAAGCCACTACATGCTTGATCACTTCAGTGTTCCCACTACCAAAACAATTGAAGGCTTACCAGCTGTTGCCAACCCAAATTAAAAGGTTGCAACAATCGTTTAAGCCGTGGTACCTTTCTCGATTTCAGGTAGCCAGTGCCAAGACAGAGGTCACAATTGCTTCTTTATTGTTGCCAAGTCATCAGACCACATGTATTATTCTTGTTCAGCAAATCAATGTGTCCTTATGCGGTCCATACACATCAACCCAGTACACAAAGCAAGTAAACTCCTCTAAGTGTAAACTACTTTTATGTGCTTGAACACATAAAATCCAATAAAACAAATAAAATCAGCAAACTGTATTTGGGCTTTCTAGTTCATCATCTTTTGAAGCGTCTTCTTCTGGGAAAGACATGCAGACCAATTAAATGCCATGTGTGGTCTGAGTACTGACAGAATGACTCCTTCACTCTCTGCAGCAATGCTGCCAGCACTTACGTGTGTATTTGCAAAAGACAACTTTTTGGATATGATGCTGAGCACATGCGTTCCATGTCTTTGATTGACCATGGTGAGGCCTGTTCTAAGTGAAACCTGTCCTGCTAAACCGCTGTATGGTCTTGGTCACTGTGCTTCAGCTCAGTTTCAGGGTTTTAGCAATCTTATAGCCAAGGTCATTTTTTGTAGAGTAACAATCATTTTTTTTTTAAGATTCTCAGAGAGTTTTCTGCCATGAGGTGCCATGTTAAACTTCCAGTAATTAGTATGAAAGAGTGTGAGAGTGATAATGCCAAATTTAACACACCTGTTCCTCATTGACACCTGCGACCTTGCAATATTAACACCTAACATGAGGCTGGGAAGGGAAAATGTCCAATTGGGCAGAATTTTTCCGTTATTCACTTAGTTGTCTACTTATTTTTGTTGCCAGCAGTTTAGACATTAATGGCTGTATGCTGAGTTATTTTGATGAGACAGCAAATTTACACTGTTTTACAAGCTGTACACTCACTGTACACTCAATACTTTACAGTGTATCAAAATGTCATCTCCAGTGTTGTTCCATGAAACGTAAAATAAAATTACAAAAATGTGAGCGGTGTGCACACTTTGGTGAGATATTCTGTATGTGAAGCATCCTGCATGGCAATTGCACGAATCCAGGAAATCTCAAACTGCAATACCTCAGCTTCATAAATCTGCCAGCCTGTGTGTAAAGAACTGCTTTACTGCATTGTAGGTTGGTTTACACTGTTGTACCAACAAATGTAATTTCCTTTTACTATCCCACTGTAACAACAATCAAGGAATGAAATAAAAATCATTATTTTCAAAACAGCTTCATAAAATACAAAGCTCAGTGGTCAGGCCAACTCTCCACAGCCAGTTCTCTTTCATTCATTAAGTCTATCTTTCTTTGGTTACACATTAACTAGTACTGGTAACGGGAAGAGGTAAGAATGGCGACAAGCTATGCACAAGATTCAGGCAGGGACACAGAGCACACTTCACAGCATGATTTCTTGACATTTTCTGGATATTCTATGCCCTCTGTTTCAACTAACTGCAACCAAATATAGACACACTGCAACAGCGTTCCCAGAAATCACACATAATCAAACAAGTGCTGCCGCAGCGAAAGAATAAATTCACTCTTCCCACTTCAAAGGAAAAACATCCACGTTAAATAAAGTGGAAAACATGCCATTAACAGATGTGTCCCTCAGAGGTCATGATCTGAGTCTGAACTGAGCTCTGTAACATCTATACATAGGAACATACAGGACATAGATTGCAGGTTACTCATTTAGATTTTTTACTGGTAGATTTAAGGAAACCTGAGGTGAGGAAACTCACTTGCCTAAGTAGAGGAAAGGATGGATACCGTAGAGCCTCCCCTGTCCACTGTCTGTCCCGTTCTTCCTACGCTGCACCCGGTTAAACTTATTTGTCCTGTTTAGTCTTTCGGCATTCCTCGGACAGCCTTCAGAACTACTTGTGTCCTCAAGTAGATCCAAAGACATGCACTTCCATACTGTGCTTCCTTCCCCCAGGTTTTGCACGTGCGCAGCATGGACGTGCTCAACTTCAGAACTTGTAGAACGAGTAGATCTAGGGGGAAATCAGTCATTTGGGGGAAAATCTGGTGGGGATGAAAGACAACTTTCCAGCAGAATTAGCAATTTTTGATACCTCTAATACAATAGATAATGATGAAGTAGCACTACTGAAAGAAGTGGGGAAGACAGTAGCTAGAACTCTAATCTCTGGAATATTAGAACGGTAATCAGATTCCCACATCCTGGGAATGGTGCACCCATATGAGAGATCTCCTGGAGGCTAAAGAGGAGATAAGGGATAACAAAAATGAGGGGGCACAAGCATGGCTAAAATTGCTGGAGAAATTATAAATTATTAATAAACTTGATGTAAGGCTGTAGAGAAGGCGCCACACTGGGCCAAATACTGACTCTCTCTTCCCACAAATAGAAGAAGGGCCGAAACTCAAAATCAAGAGTATTGAGGTGAACACGTCTATTGGAAGGATGCGTGTGTTATGTTATGTATTTATATGGTTTGCTGTGTAATTGCACTCTTTTTTTATTTTGATTTAATACAATAATAAATAATGGCTTAAAGGTAACAAATGATGATGAAAACTATACCCAATATAAGAGTGCTTTAATGAAGCTTGTCTAATCTTTGGGTACAGTACCTTGAGTCCGCAAGGAGAAAAGCGCAAAATAAATGTTATTTGTCTTGTCTTGTCTACCTTCTGTACCCTGAGTTAGGTCTCAAGTAATTCATTTTGTTTTCTTTGCTGCTTTTTCCTATTGACTGCTTGAATGTACTGTATGTTTAAATCATTGCTGCTAAATGATCCTCTAAGCCAATAGTGAATCACCTCAGGCCTACATATCAGGTATGTGTCCTTGATATTTATACTAAATCCCTGGTGTAAAATCTTTCCCCTTGGTTACTATGCCAAGAACAAGGACAAGTATTCCATGACACAGCAGACAGCCCAGCCGACAAACGCTCTACAACATAACACACAGAATGTGTGGAAAGAATTCCTTCTAACGGAAAATCAATAAACACGCTGGCCTATGCGAATGCCCATCTTTTACAACATTCCTAAAATGCTGACAACTGGAGGGCATCTTGGTTTCTAGATTTACTTAACACCTGTAGCAGACCTTTGTTCCACAATCATCTTTTCCATGTTACACATAATCCCTCTTCAGTAAAAACATTGCTATAAACATAGAGCAATGCTGCTCAAATCATTTGTAATTTAAAGCCACCTTTTGGAAGCTACCTGCTCTACTCATTCCCACCCCACCCCACTCCCTCACCACTTTACATAAATAGTTGCTAAACATCATTGCTTTGAAGTTTAATGGTATGGTCATCTAACCTGATCTCTGCTGATCCTCTTATCTGTTAAAGTGAGGTTGCACATTATAAAAAACATCCTAAATTGTCTTTTAGGAGAGGTTGGTGTTGGCTGCCTTTCAGCCTACTCCTATAACACGCCGTGCAAAAGCTACATAACCTGAACTGCTGCGCCTAATATCTCCCACGCTTTTTAAGAAGGTGTGTCTAGGCTGCCACTTACCTATAGGGCTGGTTCACACAGGGGGAAATTGCGAAGGGCCACTGATCGGCAAAGTTCTAGTGCAGTGTCACCCTTCTACTGTGTGCCCTGATGAAGGGGACCCTTTATGTCCACAAAAAACTCATTGATGGTCACATGGCTGTACATGCCTTCATGTGAATGAACTGCACTGCTTTGTAAAGCTACCTGCTGTGTGGACTCATTGGATTTACTAATTTTGATTTCTCATGGTCCAGAACCCTCTTGTAAATTGGATGTGGTGTATGATCTCCTCTTGGATTACTCACCCTGTGAGGTTGTTCCCACAGCAGCATTGCAATTTCTTCAAAACCGCAATCTTGCTGCATGTAGATTTTTTTTGAGTGATTCAGCTTAAAGGTATGTGCGCAAACGCAAATTCCTTTAAAAATCATTCTGAAAATCACACTGCAAAATTGCCATGGTAGAGAATGAAGAGGGGTGTGAACATTGGAGGGTTATGCGCTGTTGACAGCCAGGGTCCTGCAGGGCGCAGTAGAGTGCCTGGCTCAGGAAAGGAATGTAGCAACTTTTGTTGCTACTGAGGATAGAATGAGTAGACAACACTCCAGGATATTTCCTAGATTTTGGCTTTGAAACAATTAAACATCACCTATCTATTTCAATTTGCTTCTAGTTATAAAATCATAATGCGGGCAGTAAATTAAAATCTCACTTTTTTTTAAACCATTGCTCTAGAATAGATCACATTTTGGTGTACAAATGTCCACCCCCTATTATGCTGCACGAGTAATACAGCACATAAATGAAAGCCTTGTAGCACTTTTTGTACATCTGGGAAAGACCACCAGCTACCTGGAATGCCTATCTTTCATTTTCTGTTAGGAACGCTACAAGGCTGTGTTTTCACAAGCTCAAAAATGTGGCAAAAAGTGGAAATAAACTATAGAGCTGCCCTGAACGGAATTTTTTTTCCTCTGCAAAAAAATGTAATGTGACATGGGACACCTAATTAGCATAAAGTCTACTTTCACTTTGTATTAAATCAAAATCCCTTGAGTACAATTTAAACATTATTATTTTATTTTGAACGAATTTAAAAAAAAAAGAGATTAGGAAAAATTGGTCTGAGAGAGGTTTATGCACTATAAGTGAATAAGGTTAAATAAGGTAGTACTTAATTTCAGGATTCTGTTATTCCTTATGTTTCATACAGAGAGGTGAGTAAGACAGCGACAGTTTACAGCAAACCTGACGTGAAAAAAAAAATCTGCTGCCCCTGCTTTCCCACAAAAGACTGTCCTTAATTGCACGCCATGAACTTGCTTGCTCCTGCTTTTCCACAAAAGAACTGTCTGACACTAGCTCCTAGCCTGCTATATGATCTGTGCTCTCTATTTACCTGTGCTGTAGTGGGCTCTCTATAATTGTGCCTCCGATGCAAATACTGTGTATCCACATTCTATGTTCAGGTCGCAACCTGTTGCAAGTGCCCCAACACGTGATGGCCAGTCCCATACCCCCTGCCTCTCAGGGCATCATCTCCCACACCAGAGCAGAGCTCCTGAAATGGGAGGCACAGTCTCAGGTACTGCCAATTTGGGACACAGTTCGGACCCAGATTGACAAATGGCTCAACACGAGCAGATTTCGGCCTAGGGGTAGGAGGGCGGGTGCTCAGGTTAGACTTAAAAGGAAGGGCCTGCGGTCCCCCATCCCAGCCATTCTATTAGCAAATGTCCGCTCCCTCCAGAACAAGCTAGACGAGCTGCTCCTACTACTTGGGAGCAAACCCTCGATCGAAGGCAACTCCCCGGTTCTCTGCTTCACTGAGACCTGGCTAAGCGACATAATCCCAGACAACTCCCTCGACCTACCGGGCTTCAACCTCTTCCAAACAGACTGTGACCCCGCTCTCTCAGGGAAAAGTAAGGGTGGCGGAATCTGCTTTTACATCAACGGCGCTTGGTGCTCAAACACAACCATCCTGCACAGAAGCTGCTCTCCAGATGCCGAGATCCTTCTTGTCAACTGCAGGCCTCAGTACTCACCAAGAGAGTTCACCTCCTATGTCCTGGCAGGCGTCTACATCCCCCAGGATGCGGATACCAAGATCGCCCTGCGTACACTCAGCGACAACATATCAGCGTGGGAGACCTCCCTCCCGGACTCCCTCTTCATCATCTTAGGAGACTTCAACAGAGCAAACCTTCGCCAGGAGCTGCCTCGGTACAAGCAACACATCATCTGCACCACCAGGAACCAAAACACCTTGGACCACTGCTACACAGTCCTTAAAAATGCGTACAAGGCTACTCGCCGGGCTGCCCTAGGCAACTCCGACCACTGCCTAATCCACCTGATCCCCACCTACAGAAGGCTTCTTCAAACCTCCAAGCCGACGGTCAGGTCTGTTAAAAAGTGGACTGAGGAGGCCAAGGGTCAACTACAAGCCTGCTTCGACAGCACGGACTAGTCGGTCCTGGAGGCTCCCTGCCTAGATGAATGGACGGAGAATGTCACCTCCTATATCCGCTTCTGTGAGGAGGCATGCATCCCAACAACGAACATCAAAGTCTTCCCAAACAATAAACCTTGGTTCAATGGCAAGCTACGCCACCTACGGAAAATCAAAGAGGAAGCACACAAAACCGGCACCCCAGAGGAGTTTAGGGAAGCCAGGAACTCCTTGAACCGAGAGCTGAAGGTGGCCAAGCGGGACTACTCAAACAAACTAAGACAGGACCTTCAGTCCAACAACACACGGGAAGTCTGGAAAGGCCTCAGGGCAGCCACAAACTTCAAGCCCCCTCCCCAACACACACTTCCTAGCATTGCGCTAGCCGAGGAGCTCAACAAATTCTACTGCAGGTTCGAGCACCTACCCACCCACTCCGAGGACCTAGCAATCTCATCCCCACCCGAGGAGCCTCCTGCCACACCTCCCCAAGCTGCCACTGCCCTCCAAGCACCGGTAATTGTCCGGGAGGCTGACGTACTAATGTACCTTCAGAAGCTCAACACCAGGAAGGCTCCAGGCCCGGACGGCATATCCCCAACCTGCCTGAAAATCTGTGCAAGCCAGCTGGCCCCGATCCTAACCTCTATCTTCAGCAGATCCCTGACAGTGAGCAAGGTCCCTTCCTGCTTCAAGAAAGCGAATATCATTCCGGTCCCCAAGAAGCCAGGTGTTACGGATCTAAACAATTACAGACCGGTTGCCTTAACTCCGATCATCATGAAAACCTTTGAAAGACTGGTCCTCCCCTATCTGAAGGGGTACACCGTCACCAAAACAGATCCCCTGCAATTTGCATACAGGCCCAACCGGTCCGTGGAGGACGCTATCAACATCAGTCTAGCACACGTCATGAAACACCTGGATAAACCCAACTCCTACGCCAGGATCCTGCTTCTGGATTTCAGCTCCGCTTTCAACACCATTTGCCCGACCATCCTGTATGACAACCTAGCACGACTTGGCGTTGACCCTAATCTGTGCGCCTGGATCAAGGATTTCCTTACGAACAGGTCACAATTAGTCAGGATCGGCGGCTGCTCTTCCAGTGCCAGAATCACCAACACCGGTGCCCCGCAAGGATGTGTGCTGTCCCCGATTCTCTTTTCACTGTACACAAACAGCTGTACCTCATCCGCTGACTCTGTCAAGGTCATCAAGTTTGCGGACGACACCACCATAATAGGCCTCATAGATGAAAACGGTGAGCACGAATATCGCAAGGAGATTGAGCGGATCCTCGGGTGGTGTAAGGAAAACAAACTCGTATTAAATACAGCAAAAACTGTGGAATTAATTGTAGACTTCAGAAGAAACGCTCCGTCTCCCAGTCCGGTCTCTATTGATGGTACTGAGGTCTCAAGAGTACACAGCGCTCGGTTCCTTGGTACCACCATCACGGACAATCTGAAGTGGGATGCGAACTCCTCCGTAATTCAAAGGAAAGCCCAGCAGAGGCTGTTCTTTCTCAGGCAGCTGAAGAAGTTCGGGATGTCGCAGGAGCTAATGATCAGCTTCTACTCTGCCACCATCGAGTCTGTCCTTTGCTCCTCCATCATTGTCTGGTACTCCGGGGCTAATGCAAGGGACAAACACAAACTCCAAAGGGTAATCAGTGCTGCTGAGAAGATCATCGGGTCACCCCTGCCACCCCTGGACATCCTTCAATCATCAAGAATGAGGTCCAGGGCAAACAAGATCACTCAAGACCCCTCCCACCCAGGCAGTTGCTTCTTCGTTCCCCTTCCTCTAGGTCGCCGTTACAGGTCCATTCTCACCAAAACCACGAGGCATAAAAACACCTTCTTTCCCCAAGCGGTTGCCCTACTTAACTCATGCACTCTCCCAACCGACATCCCCTAATCTTCCTCTGCCACCCCCGTGCGGGATACGAGCACGGAAGGAACTATCTCCAGCTGGCCACGGTGTACCACATGTCACCGTACAAATGTATGTTTTGCTTAAGATAGTCCTGCCCATCTGATCTATGAACCGCTGCTGTCTGTTAAATTGACGTCAGGGTGTCTCTGCAGCTAAGATCTGTACCATGTGCTGTTTGCCAACTGCTGCTATTGACTGTCAAAATGCTGTAGTGTGTATGTAGCTATTATCTGTACCATGTTGATGTTGTCAAGCCAATTGCCGTTGTGTCCACAAAAAATTCCAGGTGCGGCTCCTGCCGTACTTGGCGAATAAAGTTGATTCTGATTCTGATTCTGATAAGATAAACAGTTGTATCCGTCATATGGTCAACAGCTATGGAACTCACATGTTTACACACATTATCCAGAAACATACTGCAGACAGTGCATTAGCGTAACATGATCTGTTACAACACAGAGATTGCCATAGAATTGTATAAGCAGTGTGCTCACTT
This sequence comes from Hyperolius riggenbachi, assembly GCF_040937935.1. Taxonomy (NCBI): domain Eukaryota; kingdom Metazoa; phylum Chordata; class Amphibia; order Anura; family Hyperoliidae; genus Hyperolius; species Hyperolius riggenbachi. Next base: position 128,239,890 of record NC_090650.1, read on the forward strand.
GAGGCAACACAGCATGACACAATGTGCATAGTGTGAATGCATCCTCTAAGCTGTGGATTTCATAGGCCAGCAATGTTGTCAAGCACAGACAGCACACAGCAATTTTACCAGTCCTAATTCCGGGGGAGCACCACCCATTACACAATTAGCCCCATGCAGTTTACAGGCGGTGCTCCTGGCGTTAGGACCGGCAACATTACTAGCCTTGTGAAATGCTGGTGGTCATTCACATTTATTTGGGAACTACAGACAAGCTGGTGATTCGGGATGGTCGGAAATGCCCATTTCTGATTCCGCTGAAATTTCAACCAATGCCAATTTCTGATTTTCTAATTTCCGACTTTCAGCTTTTTCCGATTTTCCAATTTCCAAGGAGTACCGTTATTTTATTTGTCATGATTTGCTTCAGAAAATGCAAAAATGACCAGAATATCAGAAATAGTAAAAACTGAATCTTAAGATTGGTCTAAAATTACCGCAGTAATCCGATTTTTGCGGAAAAAAATCTGCATTCTATGATTGGTCCAATGCTTTTGAGTTCTGTGATTGGGCTAAAATTGCCGAGTTGAGGTAAATCGAATTTCTGCAGAATTCATATTTGTGACTTCCGTTTTCCGAGTTACGATTGGGAATGTGGAAATTTCAGTTCGTGGAATTCTAATAAGCATCCCTACAGGCGATACATGGATCTGAAGTAGTACATCTAATGATTGTGATAAAGGTAGGTGAAACACAGGAGTGGCTGTACACAATTACTAATATTTTGCCAGGCTTGGTAGGCGCTTAGCTTCAAGCTGAAAACACATTACACAACGGTTCTTCCACACAGTCACTTAGTCCTACCCCTTATCCCAGTGTTGTGCTCATGAAGCCAGACATGATATTACTAGATGCGTGTCTTTCTCTTGGTGTTGTGAACAGGTGTGTTGTCATGTCACATGCCCATGATGTCATTCAACAGTAGATTCAAGATGGACTCAGTACACTGTAAAAGTGCCTCAGCAAAGGTGTGCGGTAGGCTTTACATAAGACTTGGGATGCTTCCTTGCGCACCCAGACCAATGATTTCCAAGCTGTGATTGTGGGAATAGCTACAGCTTGTCTTTTGCTCCATAATTATCAGTCTGCCACCTTCCTTGACCTTTTCACATATTGCGACTATGACCATCTGCTTCCAACCTGGGACTTTGCCAGCTTAGAGGCTATGACTTTGCTTGTTGATTTTATTTTACTCCATCCTATTGGCAGCTGATCAGCTGTCCTCACAGAGGGGAACTTGAGGACTGGGGCCAGACAAGCCTTGCAGGGTTTCATGGTGAAGGCTGGGTACATGAGAGACTCAACAGAGTACTAGCAGCTGCTTTCATCACTGATGTCACAGATAATCCATGACAGAAGTATGTCTGCTCACTCTGAAGAGAGAAATTGATTCCATACAGTTTTTCAAGTTCTTTACAGCAAACTAGAATTTAAAATGTAGTTGTAGTGCTAATAGTAAATAGAACATTAGTAGCATTGAACAGAGCCTCACATTTGTAATTTAGGCTTAACATGGACCCGAACTCTTGCAACGGACAGAAGGAAAACATAAAAATGCACCCTGTAGGTATTTAGAGAGTTTAGCCTGTCTAATTCCCCCTCATTTGTGTCTAATCACAAGTTGTTATTTGATCTCTCCCCTGTGTCACATGACTGCCGTGGCAGAGATGGCAGATAAGCTAATTTGAAAGCACAGGGTGTTAACAATATGTCTGCTTCCATGAATCAGGAAGTAGAAATAGCACATATTTATTTTAGGATTTGTATCAGCTGTAGCAAAGAAATGTTTTTTTGTTTGAAGTGTATTATGCTGTTGTGTATCTTTTAGCGCAGAGAGTAAGTTCTGAGTTCATGTCTGCTTTAACCTCCCTGGTGGTATGATTAGTTTCAGATTTTAAGGTCTTTTCAGAACATTTCCGACCCTAAAATCATGGGAAAAAAATCATGCTGCCAGAAAGTCAGCAGCAGCCCCAGCACTCACTCACCTCCCTGAGCTCGTGTGCTGCAATTTACCCTCCGTCCTCCAGGTGGCGATGTAACTCTTTTGTGAGATCACTGATGACGATCTCACCAGTGTGATGCAGAGCCTCTGAGGAGAGGGAGTCGAATGGCTGCCTGCCTCTGGATCCCCCAGAAAGTGAGTAAAAGCGCTGCTGTGCTCCATTGCTCTGTATTGAGCTCCCAGCGGCTAGACCAAGCATAGCTCGTTGTTACCGCCAGGGAGGTTAAGACCTGAATTTTTAAGACTCAGTTCTTAACAGTGGCCAAGACAGTCTGATGTAAATTTTGCTTAAGTCTGCTGCAAAACAAACAGAAGTAATGACCCTTTGAACATTTCAGTATGAAAACCTCATCAGCATTGTTTCCACAGCCAGATAAAAGGGTTTTCCTTCTATTTACTTTTCTCGCTAAATTCAACTTTTTCATAGACTGCCTTATTTGCAAAGATAACTCCTCCACTGTTTTTCTAATAATTGCTGTACATGAAAATGGAAAGGGGATTCTGACAATTTCCTAATTCACCTTTCTCCTTGGTCATACCTTATTAACACAATGCCTTTTAAGTCACCATCAGGCAAGAAAATACTCAAAATAATTTTGACAGTACTTTCTTATCTTCTTTTTGGTAATTTTTCAATTGCAGAGTGTTGAAAAGAAAGTTATTTTAAACAGAAGATAAAAAAATGGTCTCATTGGAGAAATCTTTGGATAAAAAGTGAATTAAATAAGGACTGTCATGTTGCATGTCAGTTCATGTACACTTTAAACCCCTAGTTCAGCTTGCTTTTTTATGATGCAATTTTTACAAAAATAAATTGAATTTAAAATAATTGAAAAAAATTAAATTTCATTTTTTTGTAATATAACAATAATGGGTTGAGGCTACAAGCAGGCAACAATGTCCATGTCTGTGCTAATGGATATGCTGTCAGGTACTAGGGGAGGTACGGATGAAGTGAACATTGACTTTAGACCATTGCCGGGGGTGTAACTACAGCAGAGCAGCCGCTGCAACGACAGGGGGGCTTAGAGCTGTAAGGGGGCTTAAACTACTACTTCACTACCTCTGATAAAGAGGTCCATCCTTCAGATCAGGCGTTTTTGTGGTTCCTCTTGTTATCGGTATGAAGATGATGATGTCCACATTTGTTTTATGACCCTTTCAAGATGGACCCCCGGCTGTAAGGGTCACCAGGGCTAAACAAGAGAATTGGGGTGAACATTGGGGGGCCCATCAATGTTTTTCTGGGGGGCATGAATTGTTGCCCTTCCATGATATAAACTACAAGAGTGCTAGAAGCTGGGTTTAGTGTGGAAGGGAAATGAGAAGGAGAGAAACAAGGCTGTAGACTGTTTACAGTGCCGATCTGGCCAACATTGACAGCTTGGATTTCTATTTTGTAAAAATAAAGTTTTTACAATCCAATTTTAGTTTATTTTTTATGGGGTGATCTATGGTATTAATGTTTCAAATTTTATTGAGCAAACACACAGCCCTTAAAGCAGTGGCGTACCTAGGGCATTTGGCACCCGGTGCTGGGTATTAAAAGACACCCCCCCTTTAAAAATGGGCGTGGCCACAACAGGCAAAAAATTGGGCGTGGTCATGACCGCATGAGGGCAGAGCTAACTGTAATTTAAAGTATTAGCTAGTATAGTTGCCCCCAGTATAGCTGCCCCAGTGAAGCTAGTATAGTTGCCCCCAGTATAGATAGTATAGTTGCCCCCAGAGCTGCCCCAGTATAGATAGTATAGTTGCCCCCAGTATAGCTAGTTTAGTTGCCCCCAGTATAGCTAGTTTAGTTGTCCCCAGTATAGTTGCCCCAGTATAGCTAGTATAGTTGCCCCCAGTATAGTTGTCCCCAGTATAGCTAGTATAGCTGCCCCCAGTATAGCTAGTATAGTTGCCCCCAGTATAGCTGGTATAGTTGCCCCAGTATAGCTAGTATAGCTGCCCCCAGTATAGCTAGTATAGATGCTCCCAGTATAGCTAGTTTAGTTGCCCCCAGTATAGCTAGTATAGATGCCCCCAGTATAGTTGCCCCAGTATAGCTAGTATAGATGCCCCCAGTATAGTTGCCCCCAGTATAACTAGTATAGATGCCCCCAGTATAGCTAGTATAGATGCCCCCAGTATAGCTAGTATAGTTGCCCCAGTATAGATGCCCCCAGTATAGTTGCCCCCAGTATAGATGCACCCAGAATAGCTAGTTTAGTTGCCCCCAGTATAGTTAGTATAGATGCCCCCAGTATAGCTAGTTTAGTTGCCCCCAGTATAGCTAGTTTAGTTGCCCCCAGTATAGCTGCTCCAGCAGGGGAAGAGCAGCGCTGGAAGGAGGGGTGACAGGGATAGCGGCGGGGAGGGGGGAAAGATCCCCCCCCCTCCCTCACCTGGGTCCCCTCCTTCCGCCTCTCTTCCCCTCCAAATGACAGCGGAGGCAGCGGGCAACTTAGAGTAAGGGCGGGCGGGCAGAGACGACTACCCACTTTACGTCTGGCTGCGTCCCAGCAGCTGGAGCGCTCCGTCGCCGTCACGTGCCTCTTCTCCGCCTCCAATGCGTGTCACAGCATTGGAGGCGGAGAAGAAGCATGTGACGGCGACCCAGCGTTCCAGCTGCTGGAACGCAGCCAGACGTAAAGTAAGTAGTCGTCTCTGCCCGCCCGCCCTTACTCTAAGTTGCCCGCTGCCTCCGCTGTCATTTGGGGGGGAAGAGAGGCGGAAGGAGGGGACCCAGGTGAGGGAGGGGGGGGGATCTTTCCCCCCTCCCCGCCGCTATCCCTGTCACCCCTCCTTCCAGCGCTGCTCTTCCTCTGCTGCGGCTGCATGGGGGGTCGTGGCGACACCCCCCTGGCTGGCTGTCACCCGGTGCGCCACGCCCCCCTGCGCCCTATTGTAGGAACGCTACTGCCTTAAAGAGAATCTGTACTGTCTGATTTGTACAATAAAAAACATACCAATCAAGCCACTGTGATCTCCTGAATCCCTCTTTGCTGTTTCCAGCGCTCCCCGTCGCGATCCTGGTTTTTAATCGCCGGTTTTAGGCCGTCTTTACAAACAAGAAATATGGCTGCTAACCAGAAAGTGATGTTTGTGTATATATGTATATGTGTATGTATATACTAATATGTGTGTATATATGTGTGTGTGTGTGTGTGTAATATATATATCATGTTACAGTATACTACAAGTTTGTTATTACATAGTGAATTATCTGCACTCCAGTCTGGGATTCTCACAGTTTCCAGGCACAGGCAGCTCCCTCCTGAGAATCCTCAGCCTCACAAACTGCATCAGAAACTGAGAGCAGAGAGTGAGGAGTAAACAAAGCACACAGGGCCTGCAGGGGGTGTGCATAACTTGTATTCATTACCACAGAGGCAACCCCTTCCTCTCTGGGTCGACAAAGCTTGACAAAGAAAAGAAGATTCAATATATTACAGAGACAGTGCAACTAGAAAAGGCTGCAGTAATCCAGACCACATTAGAACAGGTATAAGAACTTATAGGATAGAAGAAATAAGGCTGAAAATTTTGTTACAGAGTCTCTTTAAATTTGTTAATCATCTCAAGCATTTAAGTTATAAATCATCACTGGCCGCTCTTGATTCAGTAGCTGTTAATGTGTTGTAATGTGGCAAACTCTGAGCTGAGGTTATTTTAGCTAGCTGTCTTGTTTCATTTGCAGTCTTGAAGTGGAAAGACCGTTATGCAGAATGACAGCGTTTATGTAAATCACAGTCATTATGTAACTGATATTTAAAGGCTGGGCATTGGTGCTTCAAACATCACTCCACGATATTCCCACCAGTCTTGAAATATTGTAGATGGTATACCTCAGGGTTTTGATTATGTTAATGTTCCCCCCACCCCATTCCCTGCTGTGGCTGCTGCTTTGTCCGCCACTGGGTGACTGGGCTGGACTCCTGAGTGACTTTTATTGTGAGTATTTTGCAGGCAACAGCCAGCCACATCTGACGTGAAACTTGAGCAGCTCCTCAGGTTCCACTACAGTGGCTCATAAAGGGCCCATCGATTCCCACATGACAGCCTGCCTGGTCCAGTGGCAGGAATATAATTGCCAGTTTCTTTCATTGTCTGGGGGTCTCTGTCATTGTGGTTCTCTGTACTTAGAGAACTCTGTCGCTGTGAGTCTCTGTCACTGTGGCACTTTCTCACTGTGCAGTAGTTCATCAGTCTTTAGGTGTCTCTGTCACTGTTGTTCTTTGACACTGGGGTCTCTGTCACTGTGGTTATCAGTCACTAAGGGTCTCCATCACTGGAAATCTCTGCTACTGAGGGCCTCTGGCAGTGTGAGTATCTAGAGGGATCAGTGAGTGAGGCCTTCTGTCACTGTGTCACTGACACTATAAGTCACTGTAGGCTTTCTGGCACTGAGATGTTACTACCTCTGGTGGGGTCTCAGCCACTAGTGGTTCCTGCCACTGCAGGATCTCTGTCACTGGGCGTCTGTCATTCTAGGGAAATGTGGCTACATATATGCGGAATGACAGCACTTCTTATGGTAAATGAGAGACAGTAGTTCTGTACTTATTTTGATGGAGGATATTACTGTTGTGCTTATCATGATGGAGATATTACTAGGTGTATTTCAACTGCTGTCACACCAGTTATATATTAATGTTACCCTTGAAATGATGGGATAATATTGTTGTACTTTTTGTGTTAACCACTTGAAGACTGCAGTGGTAAACCCCCCTAAAGACCAGCGCAATTTTAACTAAAATGGCCACTGCAGCTTTAAGCCGCAGGGCCGCACAACACAGCACACGAGTGACCCCCCCCCTTTCCCCCACCAGCTCTCTGTTGGTGGGGTCTGATCGCCCCCCAGGTGTTTTTTTTTTATAAATATTTATTCGTCGCTTTTTTAACACAAAATGTACCTTTTTGTTTTTTTCTCATATTCCCCTCCCTCCCTTCCTCCCTGCAGCCATCTAATCCTGCGATCGGGTGTCATAGGCTTCTGCCTATGAGAGCCGATCACTCTCTTGTCCTCCAGGGGGACAGCCGTGTCACACGGCTGTCCCCAGTGCAGCGCTGCTGCTGAAACAGTAGCTGAAAAGAGTACTGGTTAAGGGCTCTGCCTTTGACATGGGAGACCAGGGTTCGAATCCTGGCTAGGGTCAGTACCTATTCAGTAAGGAGTTCAAGGCAAGACTCCCTAACACTGCAGGGTGGCCTCCTGAGCGCGTCCCAGTGGCTGCAGCTCTTGAGCGCTTAGAGTCTGACAGGAGAAAAGCGCTATATAAATGTTCGAATTATTATTATTATTTATTATTAAATAGACGGCGATCGCGCCCTCTAACAGTCTCCAGAGCGGCAATAGCCGCTCGGAGACTGAAGAGGGGGAGGAGCTCTGCCTCCGAGCAGAAGATGTGCGCGCAGCCTGCGCGCCATCTCCTACAAAACAGAGCCCCAGGACTTGACGCCAATTGATGTTAGGCCACACCCATTGGCGTTAGCCGGTCAGCAACAAGTAAAATAATACCTGTTAGGATGGGGGATATTTCTACTGTAGTTTATGCGATGGGGGATACTACAACTGCATTAAGGTTGGTCAGTGAGATGCAAATAATTCAGAGTTGATGCAGGATTATGCAAATGTATGCATCTTGAAAATTGACCACTCATATCCTAAAGAGGTGGACTTTGATTGGTCCATTTGCAAGTTGCAAAGATTTGCATACAAAATTGACATAAACTGGCATCAGCTCAGAATTATTTCAATCTCATTGATATATTGGTATTATTGTTACACTAGTTGTGAAACAAATATTACTACTCAGCTAGGTTTGATGGGGAACATTACTGCTAGACTTATATAGGTGCACAAAGAAAACAATTGGCTCTTGGGTGCATGCAAAAAAAACTTCTTACCTTATTCTTACTTATTATATCAAAAAGGATTCAAAATTACATATATATTGCACAATTACCACAAACACCAATTATAGGAAACACTCCCATTAAAAGGACTATCTGACTATGAGACCCCCCCTAGGAAACTTCTAAAAAAACCCTTGTGGAGGCTGCAGTCCTCCCCCTGAGACCAAGTCCTGGTATTATAGTGCACTGTTATTGATCCTGACAGGAATTAAAAATCATCTGATGGTTGTCAATAAGCAAAAGATAAAAGGAGATAAGCATGGCCGGCGTGACTCTTTGGGCACAGGAATAAAGGGGAGGGACCTTACACTTACATTCAATGGCGGCTCCGCTGTTAGTGTACAGGGAGCGTTTTTGTACTTATGGTGCTCTACATCTCAAGAGGCTGATATATGGATCAGCGAAATATGTCATGTACTGAGCGCCGTGTGGATTATCTGACATGACACCTACCTCCTTTCTCCAACCACCCTGGTGACATGTGGTTCTGGTAACTATAACTTGATCCTTGGCCATATGAACTGGCATCATTCTGATGGTAGCATGAGACTTTAAAGCCCCCTTTTTTTGGGACTGTGACTGAGCCCCTTTTTTGCACACTTTTCCATATCTCCACATAAGCAATTGTGTCTCCTATAATATCGGCCCTGCTTGCAAGTAGTGATGGGCGAACAGTGTTCGCCACTGTTCGGGTTCGCCCGGATTTTGGCCTGTTCGGGTTCGGTTCGGCACCCCCCGAACACCTCATGGTGTTCGGGAGGGTGCTCGGCCACGCTGCCCGAACCCGAACAGGCCTTCTGTGTTCGGCCGAACACAGCCGTGTCCGGCCGAACAAAGCTCCCTATAGGGTCCCAGCATAAAGGGAGAGCATGCCCCGAGCGCGGGGGGGGGGGGGGGGGGGGGGGGTCGGAAATGCCCCCCACCCCTCTCCGCTAAGCTCTCCCTTCTGCTGGACCCTATAAAATTACATTGAAGTCCCCCAAAGTACCTGGCAGGAGGAGGGCAGGAAGCGGGCAGCCGGAGATCACAGGCGCTATTACCATCTGGTACTTCCGCCCTCTCTCTGACACACTTCCTGTTTACATTTGTAAGTCGCGTCAAGAGAGAGCAGAAGTACCGCGATGACGTGTACGAGGGTACGTGTCATCATGTAGATGACGCGTACCCTCGTACACGTCATCGCGGTACTTCTGCTCTCTCTTGACGCGACTTACAAATGTAAACAGGAAGTGCGTCAGAGAGAGGGCGGAAGTACCAGATGGTACTAGCGCCTGTGATCTCCGGCTACCCGCTTCCTGCCCTCCTCCTGCCAGGTACTTTGGGGGACTTCAATGTAATTTTATAGGGTCCAGCAGAAGGGAGAGTGTAGCGGGGAGGGGTGGGGGGCATTTCCGCCCCCCCCCCCGCGCTCTGGGCATGCTCTCCCTTTATGCTGGGACCCTATAGGGGGCCCCAAAGGGACATGTTCGGGTTGGGTTCGGCCCGAACATGCCGAATATCGGGGGCATGTTCGGCCGAACCACCCCGAACCCGAACATCTGGATGTTCGCCCAACACTACTTGCAAGCAACTGTGCTTTTTACTCTATTTGCTGTTTCCTGCAATCTGCGATTGGGATTGAACTGCATATGGATGCAAATTGCCTTTATGCTGCCTATGATATCTGCTTTATCTGCAAAGAAACTGTGCTTCCTACCATGCCCGCTTTGTTTGCTGCAATCTGCGACTGGGATTGAATTGTATATGGAGCGGAGATTTCAAGTACTATGAGAGAGAGATATATATGGAGCAACATCTATGCTTTACTAACCAACTTGCAAGCTTTAATAACGTCTGTGCATGTCCATGCTTATCTCCTTTTATCTTTTGCTTATTGACAACCATCAGATGATTTTTAATTCCTGTCAGGATCAATAACAGTGCACTATAATACCAGGACTTGGTCTCAGGGGGAGGACTGCAGCCTCCACAAGGGGTTTTTTAGGGGTTTCCTAGGGAGGGGTCTCATAGTCAGATAGTCCTTTTAATGGGAGTGTTTCCTATAATTGGTGTTTGTGGTAATTGTGCAATATATATGTAATTTTGAATCCTTTTTGATATAATAAGTAAGAATAAAGTAAGAAGTGTTTTTGCATGCACCCAAGAGCCAATTGTTTTCTTTGTGCACCTATATATATTTTTGTTGGCATGGTGCATGCATAATAACATTGTTCAGCAATTAGCATTCGATTGATGTATGATATATGGTTTATCCATGGGTTTGGCTTTCTCTGCACGGTCATCCTTTTTCCTATAATTTACATTACTGCTAGACTTGTTGTGACACAAGTTGTTACTGTTGGACTTGATGTCATAGGGGATAAATAATATTCAGGGCTAATGAGCACTAACAGTTTAGACATAACCATGTAGCGACCACACCCACTTTTATACCTATTTCCACTTTTACAATAGTGCCATCGCCATTTCTCACTTGCTGTGCTTCATTTGCAATCTAGACAGAGGGGCTTATGCTTTCTACAGGCAGCAGAAAAGCTTTGCTTCTTAACACTTTTGCCTGACGAAGCCGGCGTTTAACCCGTGAAATGCGTTGCAAATTGTCCTTTATATTGTTGATGTTGTAATAAAGTGCATTTTTAAAATCTGGCTATCACATCATAAATGGGCAGGTGAGTCCACCCCCATGTTTTAAACCTTTTAATGATCAAGTTCCCTATGATACTCTTGCTGGTGCTTCTGTGTCTACACTATCGTACATCCACCCTGGTAGAAGGGTTCCTTGCCCAATGACCTATCTATGGAGAGCGACTTCTTACCCGAGTGGGGACGGGGTTATTTACCCTACAGGCTTACACAGTGGTTGCCTTTGAGGTAACCCACCTTTGTGAGTAGTACTTTATCTCATTATACAACACTGGGTTTCACTACCATACTACACTATTGTGGGCTCTCAATGTTTTGTCCCCTTTTGTTCCATTTGCAATCTCAGCTTCAACTCCACATTTTCTTCAAACTCTCCTGCAGAGCAGCAAAATACAATCTACATGGAAGAACGATAGTAGTATGGCTTCTAATACACTATTTCTCTATAATGCTAAGCTTGGGAAAGCACAATGTAATAATTTGTGGAAAGTGAATGACAGTGTATTGTAACAATGCTCTCACTGTTCCACTGACTGAGTCATGCACTGCACCTTCAGTATATTGTTATTGATATAGGGGAAGATGTACAATATGATGGATTGCCTCTGCAAACAGCAGAAGGGAATAACCATTCTTAAGTTACCTATATACTTTAAACCATTGTTGTTCAAAATGATCAGTCATGGCCGATAGCAGCACCTTTGTGCTGTGTGGAAATTGGTATGATATATTAAAACGTCAGTCAGACACAAGATTAGGAGATAGTGGGACAAATGATCATTCCTGTAAATAAGAGTTTGTGAAACGTTTATTTACTGTATTAGTGAGGCAAGGAATCTGAGGTTTGCACCAATTACAGTTGATCGTAATGGATAATTTTGGTTTCAATAAATTTCACGTCATTTTCACAAATACGATCCTGATTGTAATGACAATTTCACAACTAGTGAACTTGATTTTGCATAATCTTCGCAAGTTATGCAAAATTACTAGTAAAAGTAGTGAGTAATGAGTTCTAGGAGAACTCATGGAGAAGCATGTGATTGTTTGATCAGCTGATAGATTTGCAAAGCTCTGATTTGCTGCGATCACATTCTGCTTTAGCACATGATCATGACTAGCAAATCAGAGACTTACATATCTATCACCTGAACAAAATGATCACATGCTTCTCCATGAGTTCTTCTAGATATGACCATTACTAAAACTTGAGTCTGTTTCTCCTCCTTTGCATTCAAAAGTCAGGAAGCTATTTGAACATATTTTCACATAGAAAAGTATATATGTCAAAATGTATGGGCATTCATGCGAAAATTCATTTTCACCAAATCCATTGAAATTAACGTTCATAAAAAAAAAATACATATATGAATATTTCACTAATTGACGAGTCAACACGAAATTACGCATTCTAATTATGATTACATGCGCAATTAATTTTGCAATAGTTTGAAATTTTGCATCACGATTTTGCATCGTAATTGCAAATTTTGTTACAAAATTACTACTATGTGAAAGTCAAGCCTAGCACCAGTGCTTTCTGTGGCAACTGCTGGTAAACAGTAAGGTTCAGCTGTCTTCTAAGTATCTTCTTACGTTATTAAATGAATAAATCAGTATATTTGCAATACTAATCAGGAGTGATTTGATCTACTGTTGCAAAGTGGTACTGTATACAAGGTAAATGATCAGTACCTAGAAGATATGGATTGTTTTCCTGATTTACCTCAGATCATACAGTGTATGCCTACCATAAGATTGACCTTTAAAGTTTCTTTTGAATGATACCCCATACCTTCATCACCACTCTTTGTCAGTTTTCACCAAGGCTCTGTTCTTGGCCCTATTCTATTTTCAGGATGAGGAATCAAAACTGGTAGCCTCTTCAATTCTAGAAAATATTTCCCGAACATAGCTACTATTTCTACTGTACATAAAATGAAAATAGCAGTCACAGATGGTTTAATGCACCTCCCCCCCCCCCCCCCCCCGTACAATGTGTGATCACTTGTCTGTGTCTTTTTGCAAATTTTTATGGCTTTGTATAATACTTCTTGGGTAGGTCATAAGGCTGTATACTTCTTGGGTAGGCCATCATACAAACTGATTGTCACTTCCTGTACAGTAAACTGCCTTTGCTACGGGCTGCAGTTTTCTCAGATTTAGGGCTGGTTCACACGGACGACAGGCGGCATTGAGGCGGCTGGGAAGCCGCGTCGTCCTGTGACGTCTCGTTCGGGGGCGGCGGTACGGTGATCATCGGCTTCCCATCTCAATCAGCGTTTTTCATCCCCGGGGACATGAAGCCGTGGCGGCTAGCCGGCCCTGGACGCCACATGCTGCTTCTAGGGCCGGCCGAAGCGACTTGTTAAATCGGGATCGGAACGCAGCGTTTGCGCAATCACCGGTAATCGCCGGTAACCGCGCGATGCTAAACGCTCCAATTCACTTGAATAGGAGCGTTTACCCGACGAGTCCCGAACGCTTAGTGGTAAACGCTGCCAAGCATCCGTGTGAACCAGCCCTTAGTCTGCTCCTCCTCCTTTCCATTTAGCATCAGTAAGAAGCAAAACTAGCAGGAACAGCAGCCCCACCAATACAGCCTAAAATGCACAAGCTACTTTTAGTCATGTGTTCAAAATTTTAAGTTAGAAGTTTTAGCTTCAGAAGCCTCATTTCACTAAAAAAGGTAGCATTTAAATGTGAATATCTGAATTTTGAATGCTGTTTGCTGATAACTAAGTTATAAATAATAACTGAGATAGTATTTTTAGATCTGCCCCTGTTGATGGGCTGTACAACAGATCATCTGGAGTTGACAAGATTCTAGTTGGTGCCAGTGTTAGCATTTTCCAAGAAACAGGAAGGATATTTATTAATCTTCTCGCAGGCAGTTGTCTTCTAAGTCAAGTTGCACAGCGATATGTTTAAAATCACAGTGCCACCTGCTTGATAGCTCTCCCACCTCATTTCCTCTAATCACGGACGGCACATAAAATAGTACCTTATGTAACTTTTTATTTCTGCAATCTTTTCTACTAGTGTTTACATCACAAATCGGTCATAGATCATCAAGAACCCATCACATTGTGTGTGATGGGTTCTATCACATATCACAAAGTTAGAGCAAATGCATCACAAATTAGTTGATCAATTTCTAGCAAATGATCTTCAATGAAAATGCTTCTGCGGTTCAACTCAACACACCGATAAACCTCCTCCCCTATGTTTTAGCTCTTGCAGAAAAAAAGTGTTGCAACACAAAGGAGTACGTATTGCGGCACGGTCGCATGATTTGGGCACCAGGTAGTGCTGCTTCTAATAAAATATCTGTAAATAAAATATTGGTATTTACCGACATTTTACTATGCACTACCTGGCACCCATTCTCACTTGAACCCTCCGCTCCTAGTGCATAAAAAGAAATCCCTCACCTAATTCCTAATCTTACCCTCCCTTCCTCCCTTAATTGCTTAAAAAGCTCCCCCACTTGATGCCTACCCCCCCTCTGCAAGACCCTAAAAAGACCGCCTCACCCAATCTCCCCTATCTTTTTAGATGTCTACGATTGGCTATAACCATTTATTTCCATGTAGTAGCTGGTCGGCTACTAGCCACATCAGGTGCCCAACTCACCACTTGGGTGTCTGATTACCGATTCTTGACACAGGTGTCTATTAGATGCCTGTTGGCCAATCCCTGTGCCCAAATGACCAGACCGGACCCCACAACCAGCACATCTCCAACAGTCTGTGTCTGTTTAAAAGAGTCCATGTGCTTCTCTGCAAACCTTTTGCATATTCTGAAAAGAAAAACACCATGTAAAAGATCCAAATTGATCTGAAGCTGGTATCCTAGATGAAGGTCCATACCCATGACGTGATTTTTTTTTTTGATGATTATTTCACGGTAAACAATTTTATTTTATTTTTTTTGCAATATTGCGTAACATCAATTAACAAAATTTAACTCAATTCAAGATTTTGTCAGAACTGAAATATATCAGTTGCTGTCTGATTTCTTTAGTTTTTGAAAAGGAGCTGAAACATGACCTTTAGCCTCCCACAGGAATCTTTTCTTGCTGTCTGCATCCAACTATCATCATTAAAAGGTACACTGTTAGTATTAATAAAATTCTGACGTTCTACTCCGCTAATATGAAACTGTGCTCATAACTAGAGATGACAGAGGAGAATAATGGAGCAGTGAGGAGCTGAACCACCCTTCAAAGGAAAGAGCTTCATTAAGAGAGTGAAGTATAAGCTCAGTGCATTGGAAAAAATGATGATTTGCATATAAATTCACCATTAGCACTACTGATGCTCTTTGGAATTAATTAACAGTAGCTGTTCTTTAATCACGTCCCTGTTAAATGTGTAGAAAATGTACCATGGAAAAAAACAAAAGTGCTTTGATTTTGTTGTCTCTCGTGACCGCATAGTTCTGTGTGGTTACTTCAAATAATTCTTACAGCAACAACTAATAGGAATTATAGGCCTTTCAGATGTGAGTGATGGGCACATTGATTATTAATGACAAGGACAAAGCGGATCTATTGAACATTACTCTTTGCATTAACTACCTGGTATATGAAAAGAAACCAATAAATATCAATGACACGCTTACACGGGGTCACACTGGATCCAACAAGAGGGAGAGATCACTGGGCTCTAGGTTATTAAAGAACAAAGGAACTTGTACAAAAAAAAGGTTACCAGTAAATAAAACTGTGTGAGAGGGAGATAATCGAATCAATGAATCAAATCAAATTGAATCGAATCGGACAAAGAATCGTATGGTGTAGATGGGGCTGATTCTGGCTGATTCTCCCAGCAGCTGATAACAGGTGACTCTCTGCACAGACCGACTCTCTGCACAGACCGGGAGTCTGGTTGCCAGGCAACAATGTAAACACATACGGAGCCCTTATTATAACAGCTGTAACTGCGATTCCTGCCAGCAATGAATTACACCAATGAAAACTAGGTAGGCAGCAGTTATATTTGTGAAATGAAAGTAAAAAAAAAAAACCTTAACAAAATGGATCAGCCTCATAGTCCGTCATCCGTCACTGTTTACATTATATGTTGTATTGATGAAACCATTCATTTAAAAAAAAAAACTGTTTACATTATTTTAGAAAGATGTTTAATAGTTTATGCATAAACCACTTTTTTTTTTTTCCTCATTCGTGAAAGAGGTCCTTTAAGGCTGAATTATCGCAAGAACCTTCTGTTTTAAGAAGGCAAATCACACCAAGATTGTGGAAAATCTTACTTACAGGTCAAAAGCAGTGTAAATGTAACGCTGCTGAGGAATGACATTTTTAGACTGTAAACACTTAAAGGTGACACACAGCTCTAGGCAGCGACCTCCAGTACAGAGGGTTCAAAAATTCAAACATTCCCAGTGACCTTTCATTTAGCCAAAAGCTCTGGAAATCTGACAATCCAAGGAAAGAACAAAAAAAGTGTATGTTTATATAACATCACAAGACAGAATTTGTGTTCTTTTTATTTGCTCTGTATAGCTCATCCTTTTCCTATACATGATGCCACTTAATTGTAATGTGTGTAACTATGAATCCTGTATGCACCTATACCCTTCAGGAGATTTTTTTTATTGATAATAAAGTGAAACTTCACTTCTATTAAGGAAAAAAAATAGATCAACTGAATCAGCAAAGGCCAGTTTACTTTTATGCTAATGCTCATATGTTATACCTCATATGTCAAGATCCACTGCAATCACGTGGCAATGCACAGCAATCTTACCACAGTCCTTCTCTATCACACTCCTCCCAGTCATTCGCCAATAACTTTATCGCTACTTATCACACTGAAATTATCTATAAATTGTTTTTTGCAGGACAAGCAAAGCTTTCTTTGGGCAGTACTTTGCTAAACATGATTTTATTTTAAATGCATTTTACAGGATAAAAGAAGAAAAAAATATTTTTAAAAAATGATCATTTCTCAGTTTTCAGCCTCTTTAGTTTAAAATTAAAAATTTTTTCTCTAAATAAAATCCACACATTTAATTAGCCCATTTGTCTTGATTATTAGAACATTTAAATTATGTTGCTAGTGAAATGTATTGGCGACAATATTTTATTTGGAAATAAAAGGTATTTTTTTTTGTTTTCTGTATACTATATCAATAATTACAAGCCATTATTTGCAAAAATAACAGTAACATACCCTCATGATATACATATAAAAAAGCTTAGTCCTTGAGGTAACTATTTATGTATTTTTTTTTAAATGCTGTCACTTTGTTTTTTTGTTTGTCTGTTTTTTAACAAGTGTTTTATGGTGGGGACTAGGGGGAGGGGGAAATAATGTGTTCATAAATAATGAGTTTTGTATTTACTTTATTTTACTTTTTGACCACTATATGTCTGAACACTTTTTTCCAGTGTACTGTAGAAGAGGAAGTGTTCTGTGTATGTGTTTTACTTTCATATTGAGAATGAACACCGGCTTTCATTCCTTACTGGCACAACTGTTCCCATCCACTGACCCCGGACCTCCAGGATTGCGACAAAGGCAAACTGGAAAGCGCCTGGGATCGTGAGTGGTGGCAGTAAATAAACAAATATGCATGTCTACGCCGCCAATCTGCAACTGAAGTTACAGGAGCATAGAAATGCGTAGCCGAGATTTGAGGGTGGTTAATATTATTAAATATTATTTTCCTTTTTTAGTCTACTGCCAGATTTGATTGCTGGAAGATTAAAGCTATGTTTCTTTGCAACTGTGGCATTTGGAGCACAGAAGATTCCCCATTTTGTACTTTCACATACTGAGCTCAAAAAAATCATACATTTTCTGTTATAAGGCATTCATACATTTAGGTTCCTTTTACACTGTATCAGTTGCTGTCAGTTGTAACTGAAAGGACAACTGATATGTAGTCCAGTGTTCATGTTTCCCTATGGCCTCATTCACACTATACGCTGAAAAAACGGAAGCTTTTTCACAGTGCACCGCTATGGAGAAAAAAACGCATTACAATGCAATGCATTAAAGAGAAACCGTAACCAAGAACTGAACTTCAACCTAATCAGTAGCTGATACCCCCTTTTCCATGAGAAATCTTTTCCTTTCCACAAACGGATCATCAAGGGGCTCTGTATGGCTGATATTGTGGTGAATCCCCTCCCACAGAGTGATGTCAGGACCATGGTTCTGACATCACACTGTGGGAGCCTTGTTGCATTGTGGGAAATAACAGTTGTTTACAGCAAAAAAAACAAGCAGCATCTCCTTCTACTGACATCATCTGCCAGCAGATAAAATGTCTCCATTTGATAAATGTCAGGATGTAAACCAGGGAGAGAAAATATTTTACACTGTGCAAGCACTGACTAAATCATTTATACATAATTATTGTACTTTTTTTATTACATTATTTCACTGGAGTTCTTCTTTAAGTATAAAAGGTCCCTAAGAAGTATTCACATCTAGAGGGACATTTTTTTGATTGTATATATATATATATATATATATATATATATATATATATATATATATAACTTTACAAAGATCCTTGAATATTTATCACACTCTATCCCTCAAAGGGTTTCAAGCTGATTGCCCGTCCCTGTCACATTCCATACCAAGTTTAGGTGGGCACCAGTTTCCCACCAGAATGTTTTTCGTATTATAATCCCAAATGTCTGATCACAGCCTATATGCATATACGCCCAGTTACTACTTGAAATCAAACAGTAACACAAGCTCCTCCAGTCAGGTACCAGAGCAGACATAACAAGACAAAGATATAAGCTGCTTTATCATTGTTCAATGAACTCTAGGTAAGGTACCTAGATTTCTTGGTGGAATTTTTTTAGTTGTGTTGTTGAGTTCCTGCACAATTTGTATATGCGACATTACCCATGCAGGTGCAGAATGGTGCATATGTCCTGTAATCCCCATCCAGCACTTGAACTATAATTACACATACAGGTAGTCCCCGGTTTACAGATGCCTGACTTACAAACGACCCGCCAATAGGAACGGCCCGATCCCGTCACAATGATGTCATTTCCGTGGGGGAAGTTTAAAGAAGCGGTTTTAAACATTCCGACTTAAGAACGGATTCAAGTTAAGAACAAATCTACAGTCCCTATCTCATTCTTTAACCAGGGACTACCTGCCAGGGTAATGTAATGTTTCTTGTTAAAACTATTAGAGTACTAATATGTTACAGGCTGGTATGTTACTATTAAGTGTATTACATCAATGTCAGCTGTGCTGTTCTTTAACAATGCTTCTTTTATATATAATGATATAGGTTAAATAAAAACAAAAACAAGCCTATGAGTTACTAACTTAGCCTATGCTGATGATGCTACACATCTGATCAATACATATCACTGTAAATTAACTGGAAAAATGTTCAGATAGCCATGACTTACACAAGCCACACACCCGACCATAGACACATGATATGCCAGAATATGGTCAGCAATAAAAAATCCCAGAGATCAGGCTCTCAAATTTGATTTAACGTGATCTGGTTTTACTCCCAGAAGCCAACTGAGTCATACTGCAATCCTCAAGGGGGCAGCTTAACTACTTTTAATTTAATTTCCAGGACCTGGGCCAGAAAATTGTGATGTAAAAAGATACTGACATAGTCATCAGTTTATAACACAGCTTCGTTCTAACAGGGGCAAGCAGAGCTATAACACAAGTTCCGTAAAAGAGAAGAGAAAATAGTGTGTGTGCATGGGGGGGGGGGGGGGGGAGTTCATCAACCAAAACATTAAGACCACCTGCCTACTATTGTGTAAACCAGAGCCAGATCATCCACAAGGTACTCCTAGGCAGTTGCCTAGGGCCTGGTGCGAGTCTGAGGGCCCAGTGGATGCTAGCCCCCACCATATCGTACTACACAAAGCCAGGTGACCATCAACGGTGGGCAAGCATAAACTGCTATCTTGCCTAGGGCCCCATTTCATCTTAATCCATTTCTGGTGTAAACCCTCCATGTGCCACCAAAACAGCTCTTACTTGTCAAGGCAAAGACTCCGCGAGATCTCTGAAGGTGTCCTGAAAGTTGAAACGTGCGGCCTCCATGGATTGGACTTGTTTATTTCAGCACCTCTCACAGATATTAAATGTATTGACGTGGAGAATTTGGAAACCTAAGATGATATAATTCACCAGGCCACGGGAGTGCATGGGATAATACTTTACAAACAAAAAAAACACAAGAAAGTTTGTTTGGCAAGAATAGACCCTAGGCAATTTAATTGTTTTGGTTTAAATAGATATAATAATTTATTAACTATTTAAATTCTATATTTTGTTTTAAAGAATCCTACCTATTAAAAGTGTCCCTGAGTCCTGTCCCTGTGTCAGTGCTTTTGCGCTACTGCGCATGTCCTGCATTGACAGCCGTTGGGACAGGACGCAAGACGGAACAGGTAACGGGCCGGTTGGCTGGGCGGGTGCGCGGGTGGCGGTGACAGACCTAGAGCCCGTTTTTAAACGGGCTTAGGTCACTAGTAACATTAAAAATAACCAACATGTAGCTATAAATTAGGAAAACAGTCCATAGACATAAACTTTCAAGTCCATTTCTTAAAAAAAGTCCAATAGCCCGCCCACCATAATTGGCAACTTTACCCCAAATAAATAATGAGCCTATGAAAACTGAAGAAAAAATAAAGAAAAGGGGATGGAAGCTGATGTTTCTGAGGCAAAGGTGAGCGCATCCTTTCCGCCCCCAAATATTTATACCGTACCAGGTGTGTTTTAATTTGCTCCTGCCACCTCTGGATGCTCCAAATCAACAGGTGAGTGAGAGACTTCTCTGCCCAGAGACTTTACCTTAGCACCTGAAATAATAAGAAATAGGCCATCAGTATCTGGGCTGATGCAATCCTGTGCAATAGGTATATTCCAGCAATCCCAAGGGTCTAAAGGTAGCCATACATCTAGCGATGTATGGGCAGATTTGACCAAGAGACAAATCTCTCTCTTATCGAATCTGATAAGAGAGAAATCTGTCAGCTGCCCATACACCACAGGCCGATCCCCAATCAATTTCATGCTGAAATCGATTCGGAATCAGGCCCTTGCCGCAGTGCCCACCTAATGTCAGTGTCCCCCATGCCAGTGTAAATGTATACATTACCTCTCCGCGGCCTCCTCTTGTCCCCTGCAGGCATACGGCATTCCTTTTCCGCATACTCGCGCGCCCTACGTGACCTCCTAATAAGGGCGTGTGATGTCATACGCACGCTCTTACCAAGAAACCACGTGGGTGTAATAAACTCACCTGTTAGCACTGAGTCCTGCGGCGTCCGTCATGGCGCGTCTGCTGGTACCCGTTTGTGCGCGCAGTCTGTTTCACCGTCATCTAGCGTCTCCAGCGTCCCTGCAGCCGAGCTCTGTCCTCCACCCGTGCGCAATGCGACTGAACGGTCACGTGCGAGATCAGGCGGACTTTACAGTCTCAGGAGGCGGGTGCAGAGGAGTCAGAAGTTAGGTCATCAGCCACACCTCTCGGGAGGCTGCACGCTGGAATCATCTGCACAGTATATAAGGCCAGGAGCTTCAGTTGCTCACTGGCCTTGATACTAATCAGTTCGCTGGTTCTTGGCCCTAGCTAGCTTCTTGAGACACATCATATATGGTGGTACTCACCATATATATGTACTCCAGTTAGTCAGTCGTTGTAGTTTCTTGATATCTGTAAATTGTAATTTACTAGGAAATCATATCATTGTTATTTATCTGTGTACCGACTTCTGCCTGTTTCTGACCAAGCTCTTGTCTCATCCTTTTTTACTAAAGCCATCTGATTCCTGTTATTGACTCAGACTGACTTACATTTATGCTTTTGGGATATCCCTGTAATTTGTCAGTTATCTGATACTCGTTACCGACCCTGCTGATTACCGACCACGATTACTCTTTACAACTTTGTACCTCGACTTGATACTTGTCCACAAGTACAGACTGGTCTAGACCTCATTTCTGCGTTGTATTATTGTGTATCTGTTACTCGTCACGCACCAGTGTGATAGTGGGGCGTGCGTGTATGTGGAAGAGGGTAAAGCGCCTGGAACAGCGGGAGACAAGAGGAGGCCATGGAGAGGTTTCTGTCCCGAAATGATCGCTTTGTTGGGCAAGTATGCACGTGCCCACCTGATGTATGGCCACCTCAACACTTCATTACTCTTGTTTCAGTTATACATGGGATTGCATGGGAAAATGCCTTAAAACTCTAATGCTACAATAAAAAGATACACAAACAAGTTGGCAAGAAAAGGCTGTAGGCAATTTATTTATTTGGGTTTAAATATATAAAATAATGTATTTACTATTTAAATTCTATATTTGTCATAAAAATAACATTATAAATAACCAATATAACCATAAATTAGGAAAACAGACCATAGACATAAACTAACAAGTCCAATAGCCCACCCAACATAATGGGCAACTTTACGCCACCAGCCAGGCTAACGTCTGGCATCCCCACCTACGGCCATTGATTGAAAGTCCATGTTCAGAATATCCAAACCAATTGGGGTCAGGTGAACAAGAGCGGACTTGTATAAACCAGGGATTGCTCCCTCCAACTCAGTGTGTCTATATGAAATCCCATTCACTTTTGACATAAACTTTTCCACAGACCAGGCATGGGCAAACTTGGCCCTCCAGCTGTTAAGGAACTACAAATCCCACAATGCATTTGCCTTTATGAGTCATGACTGTGGCTGTCAGACTCCTGCAATGCATTGTGGGACTTGTAGTTCCTGAACAGCTGGAGGGCCAAGTTTGCCCATGCCTGCCATAGACTAATTAACCCTTTTCCTATTTTTTACCATAAAGGCCAGTAACGGTTTCACATACCAAAACAATCTCAGAATAATTTCCGAAAACACAAATCCTGCTGCATTTGTCCCAATAGATGTAAAGTTTTGAAATTCCCAGGTCATTGCCAACCCAGTGTACGATCAGGGACTGGCAATGAATTTAACAATTGTGAGACTTGTGGCAACAAATTATCCCATCTCATTCCCCTAGAACCCTTCCACCATATTTGGAATTCCTCTACAGACAGACCTAGGTGCACTGTATAGAGCCTCTCCTGCCCCCTCTTCATTGCCCAGAAAATAAATGCGTGACCCAGAATCCACACCCTCTTCCTAAAACCTGTGAAAAAAACGAACATTGATAGACAACCAAGTTAGGGCGCACATACAACTTATAGCGCCTGGATTCCCATCTCCCAATCTTTTTAATGATAGACTCCGGCAAACCCTTGCGTGCCTTTCCGTTGTTGCCCCTATATGAAAAGATTGGGTAGAAATCTTAAATTCCCACAAACTGAGCATTTGCAGACAACAACACAGCACTTTTTGAAATTGAAAAATAAATGACAGCAACGTAAAGACAGAGAAGCCTTTCTGATCTCATGACAATTTTTTTTTTTTTACACACAATTGTCCATTTACAGAGATGTTTCTCCCACCCAGCATGGGTATGTGTAAAAATACACCCCAAAACACATTATACTACTTCTCCTGAGTACGGCGATACCACATGTGTGACACTTTTTTGCAGCCTAGGTGTGCTAAGGGGCCCAACATCCTATACCGGCCATACTACTAGCAAACGTATGCTCTCTTCCAAACAAGGTGGACAAACTGCTCCTACTGCTTGGCCGCAAACTCTCGCTAAGCAGGAACACCAGTGCTCTGCTTCACGGAGACCTGGCTCAACGGAAACGTCCCAGATGACGCCTTACAGATGCCAGGCTACTTCCTCTTCCGGGCAGATCGGGACCAAGAACTCTCTGGGAAAATGAGAGGGGGCGGCATATGCTTCTATGTAAACTCCGACTGGTGCACCAACATAACACCCCTCAGCACGTTCTGCTCCCCAGATGTCGAACTCCTAGCCATCAACTGCAGGCCCAGATACTCACCTAGGGAGTTCTCCTCCTTCATTCTGGCAGGGGTCTACATCCCCCCGGATTCCAACACCAAGAATGCCCTGAAAACACTGAGTGACTATATCTCGGGGTGGGAAACAGCTTTTCCTGAGGCCCTCATCATCATCTTAGGTGACTTCAATAGCGCAAACCTGCGACAGGAGCTGCCCCACTTCCAGCAGCACATCACCTGCCCCACCAGGAACCACAACACCCTGGACAAATGCTACACGGCCCTCAGAAATGCCTACAAGGCCACCCGAGGCGCTCCCCTGGGGAACTCAGACCACTGCGTGATCCACCTTATCCCCACCTACAGGAGGCAACTTGAGACGACTAAGCCCATCACTAGAACCGTCAAAAAGTGGACCACGGATGCAAAACTGAGGCTGCAAGCCTGCTTGGAATGCACCGACTGGGCGGTCCTGGAAGCACCCACCTTGGAGGAATGGTCAGAAAATGTTCTCTCCTACATCCGCTTCTGCGAAGACGCATGCATCCCGACCAAAACCTTCAAAGTCTTCCCAAATGAAAAGCCCTGGTTTAACAGCAACCTACGACGCCTACGGAAAATCAAGGAGGTGGTGCACAAGACGGGCACCCCAGAAGAGTTCAGAGAAGCCAGAAACTCCCTGAATAGAGAACTGAAAATGGCAAAGAGGGCCTACTCTAACAAGGTTGGCCTCAGCCTTCAGTCAAACAACTCA
Source organism: Hyperolius riggenbachi (assembly GCF_040937935.1). NCBI lineage: Eukaryota > Metazoa > Chordata > Amphibia > Anura > Hyperoliidae > Hyperolius > Hyperolius riggenbachi. The sequence goes on from NC_090650.1 coordinate 128,264,145, forward strand.
CGGGAAGTTTGGAAGGGTCTCAGGGCAGCCACGAACTTGAAGCCCCCCCCCTCAACATGCAGCCCCCAGCTCCCAACTGGCAGAGGAACTTAATGAGTTCTACTGCAGATTCGATCTACAACCCAAGCAGCCCGCGGCCCCAGCATCCTCCACGGCCCCAGCATCCCAGCCAGCACTGGATCCCTCGGCATCCGCGAAAAAGGATGCCCGGGGCCCCCCAGTGGCCAGTGGCACCCCCGCTCTGACCACAGTGCAAGAGGAGGATGTGCTACGACACCTCCACAGACTTAATCCCAGGAAAGCCTCGGGCTCGGATGGGGTGTCCTCACGCTGCCTGAGAACCTGCGCAAACCAACTAGCTCCCACCCTCACCTCTCTCTACAACAGATCCCTATCAGAGGGGGGGGGGGGGTCCCCTCCTGCTTCAAAAGGTCCACAATCATACCAGTCCCCAAAAAACCTGGGAACATGGAGCTCAACAACTTCAGACCCGTAGCCCTGACCCCCGTCATCATGAAGGTATTCGAGAGACTGGTGCTGGCCCACCTGAAGCATTCCACCAGCACCCTCCTTGAACCACACCAGTTTGCCTACAGGGAAAACCGATCAGTTGATGATGCCATCAATGTCAGCCTAGCATACATCTCGGAACACCTCGACAGACCAGGGGCCTACGCGAGGGTCCTTTTCCTGGACTTCAGCTCGGCCTTTAATACCATCTGCCCGGACATTCTGATTGACAACCTTGCGCATCTTGGGATAGACTCCCTCCTCTGTAGGTGGGTTAAGGACTTTCTCTCCAACAGAACTCAACGGGTCAAGCTTGGCAGTCACATCTCCAGCGAGAGAACCACTAATGTCGGAGCACCGCAAGGCTGCGTGCTGTTCCCACTCCTGTTCTCCCTGTACACCAACAAATGCACCTCGACCTCTGACTCCGTCAAAGTTATTAAATTCGCTGACGATACCACGCTTATCGGCCTCATCGACAGAAACGGGGAGGACCCTTATCGAAATGAAATTGCGAGGATCTGTGATTGGTGCAAGGACAACAATCTTGTTCTCAACACGGCAAAGACAGTGGAACTGATTGTGGACTTCCGGAAACTCCCCCCTGCCCTCCTCCCTGTGTTCATCGACGGGTCTGAGGTCTCCAGAGTTCAAAGCGTACGGTTCTTGGGCACAACCCTAACAAGCGACCTCAAATGGGAGCAGAACACTACTAAAACCCAGAAGAAAGCACAGCAAAGGCTATTCTTCCTGCGCCAATTGAAGAAATTCGGCATGTCACGGGAACTGCTGACCAGCTTTTACACCTCGACCATCGAATCCATCCTCTGCTGCACCATCATAGTCTGGTATGCCGGAGCAACTGCTAAGGACAAATACAAACTCCACAGAGTGATAAACGCAGCGGAAAAGATCATCGGCGCCCACCTGCCCTCACTAGATCTCCTCTACTCCACGAGGATGAAGACAAGGGCCACCAAGATCCTACTCGACCCCTCCCACCCGGGCAGACGCTACTTCGAGACCCTTCCATTGGGACGCCGGTTCAGATCTATCCCCTCCAAAACCACTAGGCGTATGAACACCTTCTTCCCCCAAGCAGTTCACCTGCTGAACTCACTGAACTCAAGACCCCCACCCCCACCCCCACCACCATCACTGAGACACTCTAGCCCCCAGGGCAACCCAAGACTCTAAATGTGTTCCTCTATACGGTTGCGTGTATGTTTTGCTTTGCCTTGATTATGTTTGCCGGGTGTTATATGTTTGCCGGGTGTTAATTGTTATATGTACCTGAACTGCCACTTGCCATGTGAACCACAAGCAATTTCGGGCCCACCAATCGGTGCGCTTGGCGACAATAAAGATGATTCTGATTCTGATTCTATGATTACCTTTAGGATTTCACAGGTCATTTTGAGGCATTTGGTTTCCAGACTACTCCTCACGGTTTAGGGCCCCTAAAATGCCAGGGCAGTATAGGAACCCTACAAGTGACCCCATTTTAGAAAGAAGACACCCCAAGGTATTCCATTAGGTGTATGGTGAGTTCATAGAATATTTTATTTTTTTGTCACAAGTTAGCAGAAATTGATTTTTATTGTTTTTTTTCACAAAGTGTCATTTTTCACTAACTTGTTGTGACAAAAAAATAAAACCTTTTATGAACTCATCATACACCTAACGGAATACCTTGGGGTGTCTTCTTTCTAAAATGGGGTCACTTGTGGGGTTCCTATACTGCCCTGGCATTTTAGGGGCCCAAAACCGTGAGGAGTAGTCTGGAAACCAAATGCCTCAAAATGACTGTTCAGGGGTATAAGCATCTGCAAATTTTGATGACAGGTGGTCTATGAGGGGCCAAATTTTTGGGAACCGGTCATAAGCAGGGTGGCCTCTTAGATGACAGGTTGTATTGGCACTGAAGTTCAGGAAGCGCAGGATGTTCTCAAATCACGGACATTGGCAGCAGAGAACATGGGCATGTGATGTATTGGGTGCGTAGACCAATAAGACCGCAATACATTATTTTTGACTAGACCCATGTTAAGGAGAAGGCCCCAAAAATGTTATGTTCAGAAACTTGGAGTGGTTTCCACTGAAAAAGCTGGGCATGGTAGCTTCTTGGATTGGCGGTTGCGTATTGTGTGGCATAATAGTTGGTCTCAGCCACAATTAAGTCGTAGAAACCAGCAGTGATCAGGAAAAAAAAATCTGTCACTGCGGTGGGGCAGGTGAGGGTTTGGCCGGGTGATCAGAAGCCCGCAGGGGGCAGATTAGGGCCTGATCCGATGGATAGGAGTGCTAGGGGGTGACAGGTGGTGACAGGAGGTGATTGATGGGTGTCTCAGGGGGTGGTTAGAGGGGAGAATAGATGCAATCAATGCACTGATGAGGTGATCGGAAGGGGGTCTGAGGGGGATCCAATGGTTTGGCCGAGTGATCAGGAGCCCACTCGGGGCAAATTAGGGCCTGATCTGATGGGTAGGTGTGCTAGGGGGTGCCAGGAGGTGATTGATGGGTGTCTCAAGGTGTGATTAGAGGGGGGAATAGATGCAAGCAATGCACTGGGGAGGTGATAGGGGAGGGGGGGTCTGAGGGCGATCTGAGGGTGTGGGCGGGTAATTGGGTGCCCACAAGGGGCAGATTAGGATCTGATCTGATGGGTAGCAGTGACAGGTGGTGACATGGGGTGATTGATGGGTGATCAGTGGGTGATTAGAGGGGAGAACAGATGTAAATGATGCACTGGGGAGGTGATCGGGGGGGGGGGGGGGTCTGAGGGCGATCTGAGAGTGTGGGCGGGTGTTTGGGTGCTTGTAAGGGGCAGATTTAGGGTCTGATCTGATGGGTAACAGTGACAGGGGGTGACAGGGTGATTGATAGGTGATCAGGGTGTGATTAGAGGGGAGAATAGATGTAAATAATGCACCGGTGAGGTGATCGGGGGGGGGGGGGGTCTGAGGGCGATCTGAGGGTGTGAGTAGGTGATTGGGTGCCCGCAAGGGGCAGATGAGGGTCTGATCTGATGGGTATGATGGGAAGAAGTGACAGGGGTGATTGATGGGTGATTGATGGGTGATCAGTGGGTAATTAGAGGGGAGAACAGATGTAAATAATGCACTGGGGAGGTGATAAGGGGGGGTCTGAGGGCAATCTGAGGGTGTGGGCGGGTGTTTGGGTGCCCGCAAGGGGCAGATTACGGTCTGAGCTGATGGGTTGCAGTGACAGGTGGTGACACGGGGTGACTGAGTGATTGATAGGTGATCAGGGTGTGATTAGAGGGGAGAATAGATGCAAGCAATGCACTGGCGAGGTGATCAGGAGGGGTCTGAGGGCGATCTGAGGGTGTTGGCGGGTAATTGGGTGCCCGCAAGGGGAAGATTAGGGTCTGATCTGATGGGTAGCAGTGACAGGTGGTGACGGGGTGATTGATTGGTGATCAGTGGGTGATTAGAGGGGAGAAAAGATGTAAACAATGCACTTGGGAGGTGATCTGAGGGTGGGTTTGCGGGCGATCTGAGGGTGTAGGGGGTGATCAGGTGCCTACAAGGGGCAGGTTAGGGTCTGATCTGATGGATGGCAGTGACAGGTGGTGATAGGGGGTGATTGATGGGTGATTGACAGGTAATTGACAGGTGATCAGTGGGTGATTACAGGGGAGGATAGATGTATACAGTACACAGGGGGGGTCTGGAGGGGCTGGGTGAGGGGTCTGAGAGGATCTGAGGGTGTGGGGGGGTGATCAGGTGCCCCCAGGAGGGTTAGGACCTAATCTAAAATATAGCGTTGACAGACAGTGACAAGGAGTGATTGATGGGTGGTAAAGGGGGTGATTGGGTGCAAACAGTGGTCTGAGGGGGTGATCAGGGGGCAGGGGGGGCAGAATCAGTGTGTGTGTGTGTGTGTTCACTAGAAGGACTGCCTCCTGCCCTGGTGGTCTCTCAATCACTGGAACCACCAGGGCAGGAGGCAGCCTGTATAATACTCCTTGTATACATTACAAAGCGTATTATACGCTTACTATGCGGCAGATCGGGGGTTAACAACCCACCGGCACTGCTAATTGGCCGGCGGGTTGACATCATGGGTGGGCGGAGCCTAATGCCGGCAGATGCGCACGTATCTATGCGCGCGATCCCCGGCAATTCAGTCCCCCAGGAGCCGCCGCCGATGGACGCTACGCGGTCCTGGGGGTGCCACTTTGCCGACGCCCATAGGTAGTGGGCAGTCAGCAAGTGGTTAAATGTATCAGGAGGCATTACCTACAGCCACTTCTAAGGAAGGTGCTTTTTGTAAAGGTGCACTTAGCGGTCATGCATGCTGAGACACTTGGTTTTGGGCCTGATAATGCAAAGGTCCCTGTACGTGTTGTCACTTTAAATGTATCAGGAGCAGTGGCGGACATACGGCCGTGCAGGCCATGCCGCCGCACGAGGGCCCTTGAAGTTCCGTTGCTTCAGGGGCCCATTAAGTATTGTTGTCTTTTTTTAATTATTATTATTTTTTTTTCCTGGGGAGCCCCGACTCCTATTCTCCCCCCTCACCTCGGGGCCCCCCCTCATGCGGCGGGAGAGCGGCAAATACAGGAAGTCTTCGGGGCTCCGGGCTGGCCCTAGAGGCTCAGCGGCCGCTTGGTCTCCGATGTCTCCAACTCTGTATACTGCTCGCTACTAAACCAGGAAGTAGCGAGCAGTATACAAAGTTGGAGACAGGGGAGACCAAGCGGCTGAGCCTCTAGCACCTGCTGGAGCCCCGGAGACTTCCTGTATTTGCCGCGCATACCGGGAGGGGGGTCCCCCGAGGTGAGGGAGGGAGGATAGGAGTCGGGTCCCCCATCCGGATAGCTACCCACCCGGCTACCTACCTACTCACCTACCCGGCTACCTACCCACCCACCCGGCTACCTACCTACCTACCCACCCGACTACCTACCTACCCACCCGGCTACCTACCTACCTACCCACCCGGCTACCTACCTACCCACCCACCAGGCTACCTACCTAAAGACCCACCAGGCTACCTACCTACCCACCCGGCTACCTAACCACCCACCCGGCTACCTACCCACCCACCAGGCTACCTACCCACCCACCCGGCTACCTACCTAACCACCCACCCGGCTACCTACCTACCTACCGGGCTAGTTACCAACCCACCCACCAGACTACCTAACCACCTGGCTACCTACCCACCCATCTACCTACCCACCTGGCTACCTACCCACCCAGCTACCCAGCCACCCACCCGGCTACCTACCCACCCACCAGGCTACCTACCCACCCGGCTAAGGGCTACCTACCTACCCACCCACCAGGCTGCCTACCAACCTACCCACCCACCAGGCTACCTACCTACCCACCCACCCACCAGGCTACCTATCCACCCAACCACCCATGGGAGGTGCGCGCCGGATGGAGGCTGGGACAGGAGGTCTGCTGGTGCAGGTGAGCAAATGTTTTTTTTTATTTATTTATATTAGCAGGTGTATGTTCTGGGCAGGTCTGCCGACATGATTGCACGTATTTTCTGGGCAGGTCTGCCAACATGATTGCACGTATTTTCTGGGCAGGTCTGCCGACATGATTGCACGTATTTTCTGGGCACATCTGCCGACATGATTGCACGTATTGCACGTATTTTCTGGGCACATCTGCCGACATGATTGCACGTATTTTCTGGGCATATCTGCCGACATGATTGCACGTATTTTCGGGGCACATCTGCCGACATGATTGCACGTATTTTCTGGGCATATCTACCGACATGATTGAATGTATTTTCTGGGCATATCTGCCGACATGATTGAATGTATTTTCTGGGCATATCTGCCGACATGATTGAATGTATTTTCTGGGCATATCTGCTCACATTATGTGTATTTTCTTGAGAAAACCTGCACAATTATGTGAATTTTCTGGGGAAAGGGTTACCAAAACTTGGGCCCACTGTCTTTGTGTTGCACTTTTCAAGGGAACCTGAGGTGAGAATAATATTGAGGCTGCCATATTTCTCTCCTTTTAAGCAATACCAGTTGCCTGGCTGCCGTGCTGGTCCTCTGCCTCTTATTCTTTCAACAAAGTTAGTGGGAGATGGAAGGTCCTCAAAAATGATTTTCAGGTACTTGGAGATAAACTTAAAGCAAGGACCTCCAAGGTGGTGTTTTCTGAAATACTGCCAGTGCCACGTGCTACATCTGAGAGACAGAGGGAGCTTAGGGAGTTAAATAAGTGGCTGAGAAATTGGTGTAGGAAGGAAGGGTTTGGGTTCCTGGAGAACTGGGCAGACTTTGCAGTCGGCTACAGGTTCTACAGCAGGGATGGGCTGCACCTTAATGGGGAGGGTGCAGCTGCATTGGGGGAGAAGATGGCTAAACGGTTGGAGGAGATTTTAAACTAGGATCTGGGGGGAGGCGGGAGGATAAAGTCTCAATACATAGACAAGATGAGGTAAAAAGACAGTGGGAACCTATCATTATGGAGGGTGGAGAGGGGGGTGGGGACAGTGTAAAGATTAAGGAGGTTGGTAAAAATTCAAGTAGCCAATTTCATGTAAACAAAATTGGTAAATGTGGTGGTAAAAATATAAAGTGCATGGTAACCAATGCTCGGAGCCTTGCAAATAAAATAGACGAACTAGAGTTCATTCTGAATGACAAAGGCTATGACATTGTGGGAATAACCGAGACATGGATGGATGAAAGCCATGACTGGATAGCTAATTTAAAAGGATACAATGTGTTTAGGAGGGATAGAACAGGGAAAAAAGGTGGAGGGGTTTGTCTCTTTGTTAAGAATTCTCTTACAGCTGTCCTCAACGATGCGATGGAGGAAGATTGCGAAGATGTGGAGTCCGTTTGGGTAAATATTCATGGTGGAAATAAAAGTTGCCAATTGCTTATTGGGGTATGCTACAGGCCACCTCTTATTAATGAAGCTGCAGAACTGCGATTACTACAGCAGATTGAAAAAGCTGCAGGTAAAAATGAGGTCATAATTATGGGCGACTTCAACTTTCCAGACATTGACTGGAGTATTGAGGCTACCCATTCTGGTAAAAGCAGCAGATTTCTGGCAGCACTACAGGACAATTACTTGACTCAAATGGTAACTGAACCAACTAGGGGGAATGCGTTACTGGATCTGATCATTTCTAATAGACCAGATAATGTATCAAATGTGCAGGTTCAAGAACATTTGGGAAATAGTGATCACAACATGATAACGTTTGAGCTGGTGACTGATAGGCCACGGGGCAGCGGGACCACTAAAACTATGAACTTTAGAAAAGCAAAGTTCACTCAAATTAGGCAGGCACTAAGTTTGGTGAACTGGGATAATGTACTACAAGGGTAAGACACTGAAGGGAAATGGCAAGCTTTTAAACTTATACTCAATCAATACTGTAGTATGTATATCCCATATGGAAACAAAATGTCTAGGAATAAAAAAAGGCCTCTATGGATGAATAGAAAGGTTAAAGATAAAATGAAGAGGAAAAAGAATGCCTATAAGGTCTTAAAACAGGAGGGGACAGAGGCTGCACTAAGCAATTATAAGGAGTGCAATAAAAATTGTAAAAAAGAAATTAGGCAGGCAAAGATTGAAGCTGAAAAACAAATCGCTAAGGATATCAAATCTAACCCAAAAAAGTTTTACAAGTACATTAACTCTAAAAAAAGAAAGGTTGACTGTATAGGACTCCTAAAGGATGAGGATGGGAACTCAATGGTGGATGACCAAGGTAAGGCAGAGTTATTAAATGCTTTCTTTGCTTCTGTCTTCACAAAAGAAACAGCACTGTTGCAAACTACAGAGGCGGAAGAGTCTCAATCTTCTAACTGTAATATTAAATACTTAACGCAGGAAGAAGTGAAGGCAAGACTAAATAAATTAAAAATAGACAAGGCACCTGGCCCGGATGGCATGCATCCTCGGGTCCTAAGGGAATTAAGTTCAGTTATAGATAAACCCCTTTATCTTATCTTTTGTGACTCTCTTGCAACTGGCAGAGTCCCAGTGGATTGGCGTACAGCCCACGTTTTCCCATTATTTAAGAAGGGCAAAAAATCTGATCCAGGAAATTATAGACCTGTAAGTTTAACATCAGTTGTATGCAAACTATTTGAGGGGTTACTAAGAGATACTATACATGACTTCATAGTAGAAAATAATCTTATTTCTCAGCATCAACATGGGTTTACTAAAGACAGGTCCTGTTTGACTAACATGCTCAGCTTTTATGAGGTAGTGAATGCTAATATGGATATTGGGAATGCTGTAGATGTGATATACTTGGACTTTGCAAAGGCCTTCGACACTGTTCCCCACAAAAGTCTGGTGCAAAAGTTGAGGATGCAAGGACTGGGGAAGAGTCTGTGTTCATGGATAGGGAACTGGCTAATGGACAGAAAACAAAGAGTTGTGGTCAATGGATCATACTCAAAATGGGAGACTGTTAGCAGTGGGGTCCCACAGGGGTCTGTTCTGGGTCCAGTGCTCTTCAATTTATTTATTAATGACCTAGTAGATGCAGTAGTGAGCAATGTTGCTATTTTTGCAGATGATACAAAATTGTGCAGAATCATTAACTCTCAGGAAGATAGTGTCATATTGCAACAGGATCTGGATAGGATGGCTATATGGGCACTTACATGGCAGATGAAATTCAATGTTGACAAATGTAAGGTCATGCATTTTGGACGTACTAATGGTCTAGCACCATACAAAATAAATGGGATACAGTTGGGGACATCAAACTTGGAGAAGGACTTAGGAGTACTCATTGACAACAAGTTAAATAATCGTACTCAATGCCAAGCAGCTGCAGCTAAAGCTAACAAAATTTTGGGATGCATTAAAAGGGAAATAAAAACTCGAGATGCTAGCATAATATTGCCCCTGTTTAACTCTCTAGTAAGGCCACATCTGGAATATGGAATTCAGTTCTGGGCACCACATTACAAAAAAGATATTGCAGTTTTAGAGCAGGTGCAGAGACGAGCAACAAAATTGATGTGTGGGATGGAAGGTCTCACTTATCGAGAAAGGTTAGATAAACTGGGTTTATTTAGTCTAGAGAAAAGACGCCTTAGAGGGGATCTAATTAACATGTATAAATACATCAGAGGGCAATATAATACCTTGGCGGATGAGCTTTTTGTCCCTAGGCCTTCTCAAAGGACTAGAGGACATGATCTGCGCATGGAGGAAAAATGTTTTAGCCATTTATTTAGGAAAGGGTTCTTTACAGTAAGAGTGATTAAGATGTGGAATGCATTGCCACAGGAAGTCGTTATGGCAAACTCTATACCTGCATTTAAAGGGGGCTTAGATGCTTTCCTTGCGTTGAAAGACATCCATGGCTACAATTACTAGGTAATGCCTAATGATGTTGATCCAGGGATTTTATCTGATTGCCATCTGGAGTCGGGAAGGAATTTTTCCCTTTAGGGGCTAATTGGACCATGCCTTGTAAGGGTTTTTTCGCCTTCCTCTGGATCAACAGGGATATGTGAGGGAGCAGGCTGGTGTTGTACTTTATACTGGTTGAACTCGATGGACGTATGTCTTTTTTCAACCAAAATAACTATGTAACTATGTAACCATAGACCCTAAACAAGCATGCAGCAGGTCAGGGGTTTCTGACAATATTGTCAGAACTGAGAAGATTAGCTGCATGCTTGTTGCTGGTGTAATTCAGTTTATTACTGCAGCCACATAGATCAGCAGGGCCGCCAGGCAACTAGTATTGTTTAAAAGGAAATAAATATGGCAGCCTCCATATCACTCTCACCCCAGGATCACTTTAAATTACAGTTAGCTCCGCCCTCATCTGGTTATTGCCACGCCCATTTTTTGCTGCGGCGCTAAGCGCCACAGGTTCTATCCACACCTATTTTTTTGCTGCGGCGCGTTTTGCGCACCGCAGGTTATGGCCACGCCCATTTCTTGCCACGGCGCGCTTCGCGCGCTGCAGGTCATAGGGGCCCACAATTGAAATTTTGCACAGGGGCTCACTGCTGGCTGTGTCCGCCACTGGAGGCTCTGGATTTGAACACAATTTTGAGAACGGACGAATTTGCACAATAAACACAAAATTCTGGTTCGTTTCCATTCCGAAAACTATCATAATTACAAAAAACGATTGTAATTACAAAATTCTACATAAACGTGAAATTTCACGTAATTTCGCGAGATTACAAATTTTCAATTACGGCCATATTTGTCATTTCCTGAATTACGCAAAAAATGTGTAATCGTAATTAGGTCATTATGCTCATCACTAGAGTGCAGGGCTCGTCATCATTAGTTGTGCTGTTAGAATGGTGTTGTGTGGTTTGGCTGATGATGCCACCAGAGTAGAATAACATTTTCAAGGTATTATTTTTATTTATTGTATTTATAAAGCACCAACATATTAGGCAGCGCTGGACATTAGTTAAAGTTACAGACACTATTTAGGGGTGACATAGAGCAATAAGACAATACAGGAATACTGTACATGCAAACCAGATCATGCAGCACAGCATGAGTACAAAGTACTACTTAGTCAGTCACTGGATGGGAGCATGGAGATTAGGCAAATTGAGTTCACTCAAGAGTTTACTCAGATCCATAGGATGGGTGTAAGGTAATGGAGGTGCGTGAACAAGTAGGAGACATAAGGAGGAGGACCCTGCCCGAAGGCTTACAATCTAGAGGGAGAGGTAGGGACAAAAAAGGAAGGGGTATCTGGAAGCATTATTGTTTAAACTAATCAGAGGATGAGCAACAATTGTATGGTGGATCCCTGGAGCAGGTGGCATGATGGTGTAATGGAGAGCACTAATGCCTTACAGCTTATTAAACATGTCTTCTAGCAATTACATATATACAATCAATTTCTCAAATGTGAGGAATGGTCACTGTGTGGACCACAGTGGACGCATGATGCATGTTGCCAGCTAGTAGAAAATACCTTTTCTGATTTCTTATGTACTCCAGCAATCTCCAGCCTGGCAGGAATTCAATTAAATGTCTCAATATAACTATTTGGATTGTGGCAACTCATTTTAATATTTGGGAATAAGAGCGACAGAAAGCCGTAAGCTTTGTAAATCCAGTTCTTCTTTGCCTGCTCAGGGTGATATCATTTACTGCACTAGTGGGAATGGTTTTCTTGAAGACAGAAACATTCCAAAGGACAAATGGATTTGTATTGATCCTCTTGCTACCCTGTGAATTTGAGAATGTATTGCAGAATTTACCATGTAACTGAGGCCTAATGTCACAATTTATACATGCAAATGCAGTGAAATAATGAATGTATACACGATTTAATGCTGATTTTGATCTATCATGCTCATGCAGACTCTTGGAACATCTATTGTGTTTAGAAATGTTGAAGTAAACCTGAAGAGGGGGCTTACAGGTTCTACTTTACAGGTCCATCGGCTTCCTTCCGGTCCGCTTCTCTTCAGCACTTTGCCCCTCCGTAAGATCGTGTGTCGCAGGGTACTGCTTTGGACAGGAACGCGACCCAGGAACATACAGTTGAGGTCACGCAGTAGCTCACAATTCATTCAGTTGGTGAGCTTTTTAAGGGGAACAGCAGCACAGAGGAGTAGAACAGGTGGAAACCCAAGGACCTATTTAACGCAGGATGCCAGCCGCAGATTGGTTTTCTTGTTCCTTAGTCATGCCATATGGCGTGACCTCACGAGCAGCAAGATTAGACGGGAGCTCGCACAAGCTTCTAGTCAGTAAACAAAGCCGGCCGCAGTAATCAGCCTGCCAGCCTGCGATCGGAGCTGGTAGGCTGTGTTTCTCACAATAATTGAATAAAAATGTGGATATAGCTCTGCGATCTTGCACAGTGCTGTACAGAGGACAGCCTTGCCACTTAACTGTCTCTCTGATGGGCTCACAATCTAATCCCTGCCATAGCCATGTCTCTATGCATGTTTAGTGTAGTGTATGGATCATAGTGTAGGGACAATTAGGAGGGGGGGATAAAAAACATATATTTTAAGAGAAAAATAACAGAAGAAAAGGAGGTAAAATCCATTTGGGTGATAAGTTGTATGGCCGATCAATAAACCGTTAGAGTTGTGAAGTGCAGAATTATAAAAAATGGCCTGGTCAGTAGGGGGTATAAATCTCTGGCCATCAAGTGCAGTGGCGTAGCTAAGGAGTTGTGCAAGTTTTACAATGGGACCCCCAAGCACTCTATTCATAGCAATTGATACGGCGCACTAAAACCTGCCAATGGCAACTACAGTGTCCGAGGTGCAAGAAGGGGATGGGGAACAGTTTATTAATGATTACCACTATTCAAAGCATCTATAGAAGTGACTATTATGAGCACAGGACCAATAGAGAGCTCTAATACTGTAGTTGAGGGAGGGCCCTTCAGGGCCCCTCTGGCCCAAAGGCCCCAATGCAGTGGCTACCTCTGCAATCCCTATTGCTACGCCCCTGCTCAAGTGGTTAAAGGACATCCGAGGTGAAAAAAAAACTGATGAGAAAAACAATTGTATCTATCCTCCTCTTCCTAAAAACGACTTTTTTAGATATCCTATGGTTTTATTGTATATTTGAATCTAGTTTTTAAGTTTTTACTGTTTCATTGTCTCTGCTCAATGACACCTTCGTGGAAGTATGCCAGAGCTCAAATCTATGAATTATTGACCCTTTTAAGCTCTTTCCTGCTCTCGGAAGCCATCTACTGACAGGAAAGTATTTTACTTATCATTGAGGTTTATGCTATAGTCTGACCGAGTCCGACCCAGCCCTGACCCGGATAGAAACTGTCACTTGCATACCTGATGTTTAACTCTTTCAGGCAGAGAAAGAAAAAAAGGAACATAGCCTAGTTATTTGTGCACTTGGCACTGTACATACACATGTCTATCTCAACATGTCACATGTCACCTCGGTTGTCCTTTAAGGCTACAGAGGCTGGAAGAAGCCCCAGGTACACATTAAAGTGAAGTTTCTCTTTTGCCGTGAAGTTGAAAACACTCATATAAAAATGTTTTCCAAGATCTTAGCTTGTTCTGGTATGCATGTACTAACACGAAGTATCGCAGTTCTTTATTTACCCATGTCTGCAAAAGGCACCCTTTTATTACTTTAGCTGCGCATTGAATCCAAAGAGTACTTCAGTATTATCATTATTGTTATGCATTTATATAGTGACTAGCAGATCCAAGGTCTGTGTTTCTCGCCGCTGCCCGCCGCATGTTACTGCACACCTGTCGCGCGCACACCCGCCTGGCTCCCTGGCCCCATCCTCCTGTCTCTGTGAGGCTAGTCTGTCAGAATCTCATATTAAATGCAGAGAAATGATCATACCCCTAGCCAAACTGTGTACAGATGTTAAATGGTTTTCAGATAAATTGAGTGAATTTCAAGATCCGTGAGTACGGGCAAAATCAAAATTAGATTGTGTACTTTTCAATGTTATTATTGGAAGTGAGCTGTTTATTTCTACAAGGTTAAGAATGAGATAGTATTGAAGAAATGTTTACATGTTATGCAGTATTGTTGTGTTAGTAAGTTTAACCATCTAGGGTCAAGATATATAAGAGATACAAGATATACACTGCTTAAGCTAAGCCTATTTTATACGCAAGATATTAATCACATAGTGTTCACGCATATCAAATAAGCTGATCAATAATATACACCTTATTTCAGATTGTATTAAACAGTAGGCCATAAGCCTTGTGTTGGCCATTACCAATTATAACCACAGGGGGCATCTCTTGTGCCTGCTACTAACACTTATAACCACAAGGGGCCTCTATAGAACTCGATCTAAAAATAAAAATGAAATCATACCTGTATTTATAGAGATGTTATAAACAATTAAGTCATAGATTGGAAATTCCCTTATATCATTTCTTGGGAGAAATTCTCTATAAAAAGAGTTTTCAGGCTGTATATTTATTCATTGCCTGATGCCCTAGCTGATTGAAACATCCTAGGCCGACGTTTATCCTTCTCACAGACGTGATTCTGAAACCCAAGAGAGGTAATATGCAATTATTCTTGGTGAATTCTTTGACAATTAGTCTATGCAAAAGTTAAGACTTGTCTTTTTAAACTTCAGCAGTTTTTTGAGTTTTAGATAACTTTTTTCTATGTTATAAGTTTTACTATTCAAATGCAATTGCAAGCTTAGAAGCAATTATCAAGCTTTGATGGATTAAGATATATCTACTTTAAGTTCTTTATATAAGAATAGAACTTCATAAATCATCTTTTAAGGATAAAGCTATATTGTGTGTAACATACACTGTTCAATCTCGAGACAACACAATCGATGAAGGATAAAAGCTACAGCAGAATATTTGCTATATTGAAATGGACTCTTTTAACTAAAGGAACTTTGAAAATGTATTTTTTGGATGAATTGACAACAACTGGAGAGATGTATATTCCTGTATATAAACGCTTTATCTATTTTTCTTAACAAGATAATTTTATAAAATTCAACAGCTGAGTGTTGCGTTTTTCTTTCAGAGGTAAAACTGTTAACCTATAAATATTCTGTTTATAGTGAGCACGCACCCACTTCTGTCTAATTTTGGTTATGACGCTTTAAAGGCTGGTCCTTTACTGAGTTGGTAATCATTTTAAGCAGATATCGATCAGATATTTGACAAGTCCGTGCTGCGCACATGCACAGTAGCAAAAAGCACGGACCCAGCTAAAACTTGGAAATGTATCAATTAACCACTTGAGGACCGTAGGCTTACACCCCCTTAGTAACCAGGCTATTTTTTTACAATTAAGGGCTCGCTGCAGGGCCGTACAACTGTGCTTACAAGTGATCCCCCCCCCCCCCGATCTCTTTTTGCCCGCCAACAGAGATTTCTATTAGTATTAATACTAATACCTTCCTTAGGATCAACTAGTTCAGACTCTGTATGGATCAACTATCTGTATAGGAGCTGAACAAACATAAAAAATTGTTACTCTTTCTAATACTTTAAAAACTATAGATTTAATTTAGATTTACATTTTTAACCTTTAACCGCTTTCGTGGTTTACAATGGATTATCTACATCCTGCAGGACTTCAGTTCCTGCCAAGGGACGTAGATAATCAATTAAATCTGATGGCTGCTGCTCGCTTCCACTGTGCATTCTTGCTGATGATCATTAGAGGGGAGATAAATGAATGTCTATGTCCCCGTGTCAATGATCGCTGGCATCAGTGAGATGCCGATATACTGTAATTGTAACTACCCAACGTAAAACAAATTAACACATCCATGTATTACTTCCTATTAGCGTACTTATAGTACGCTGATAGGAAATAATGTGCGAGGACATCTTGTGGCCAAATAGTAAAGTTACAGCTATATACATTTATTTTAATAAAAAGACCCATTTAAAATTAACTCCTTCCCTCCCACACTCTCCCATAATTACCCAAATAAAAATTTTGCAGTTAACCTCCTTGCCGGTTATCCCGAGCTCAGCTCAGAGTAACCTGCGCAGGAGGATTTCTCAGGCCCCGCTGGGCCGATTTGCATAATTTTTTTTCCTACACGCAGCTAGCACTTTGCTAGCTGCGTGTGGTACGCGATCGCCGCCGCTACCCGCCGATTCGCCGCTACCCGCCGCGCCGAGTCGCCCCCCTCCCACAGACCCCTGAGCAGCCTGGTCAATTAGTGCCAGGCAGCGCTGAGGGGTGGATCGGGATTCCCTCTGACGTCCCGACGTCCATGACGTCGGTGACGTCATCCCACCACGTCGCCGGGGAAGCCCTGCAGGAAATCCCGCTCTGAACGGGATTTTCTGCTTACTCTGATCGCCAGAGGCGATCGGAGTGGGTGAGGGGATGCCGCCGCTCAGCGGCTATCATGTAGCGAGCCCTGGGCCTGCTGCGCTGCCTCCTTGCCGGCAGGAATTGGACCGGCAAGGAGGTTAAAAAAATGACAATTTAAAAAAATACATAAATAGTTACCTTAGGGACAGAACTTTTTTTAAAATTTTTACATCAAGAGGGTATATTACTGTTACTTTAAAAAATTTGGGCTTGTAAAAAGTGATGGATGCAAAACTGAAAAAATGCACCTTTATTTCCAAATAAAATATTGGCCCCATACATTGTACAAGGGAAATATGTTATACGTTGCAATAACTGGTACAAATTGCAATAACTGGCACGTGAGCAAGCACCGGTTTTGGCATGAAACAGCTGTAGTGCCGTCCTGTTCACCCCCTGGTCACCCTTCCCAGCTCACCCGACACCCTCCACCACCCTGGTTTGATGTATCTTTACTATTTGTTGAACTGTTGCATTCGTGGCTGTATGCTGTTTACTGAATAAAAGGTCTTAAAGAGACAGGTGCACAGTCATCTCTTTATGTGCTTTATAGATTTATCCACTTCCCCTCCCCCAGGACAAGTAAGTATGTCCCATCAAAATTCCATAAGTTCTTGCAGGGGCGTAGCTATCATGTCCCTCCCTACGTGCGCTACTACTCGCCCCCCCCGCCCACACGCGCTCGTTACCGCCGCCGATCATTAGCTAGATCAATGAATGGGAACACAGTTCCCATTCATTGATCTAAGTCCCAATGTGAATGACCACAGCCATCTATGAGACGGCGCCGCCAGTCACAAAGTCCGTCCACGCAGTGCTTCCTGTTTGCGTAGTAATAATACGTTTACGGAAGACACCTCCAAGGACATCCTGTGGCCAAATTGTAAGCTTACATCTGCATTTTTTTTTTTTATAAAGGACCTATTTTTTCTTTTTAAATTAACCCCTGAGCTCCCATACTCCCCAATAGTTTTGGGGGGGGAGGGAGGAATTACAAATTTTAAAAAAAAAAATGAACTTTTTTAATATGTATGTCAAAAGGGTATATTACTATTACTTTATAAATTATGGGCTTGTAAATGAAATATTGGTGCCATACATTGTACTAGGGAAAATGTTAAAATCTTGCAATAACTGGGACAAATGGGCAAATAAAATGTGTGGGTTTTAATTATGGTAGCATGTATTATTTTAAAACTATAATGCCCAAAAACTGAGAAATAATGAATTTTTTCAATTTTTTTCTTCTATTTCCTGATAAAACACTTTTAGAATAAAATAATTCTTAGCAAAGAGTACCCCCAAAGAAAGCCTAATTGGTGGCGAAAAAAACAAGATACAGTGGGATGCGAAAGTTTGAGCAACCTTGTTAATAGTCATGATTTTCCTGTATAAATCGTTGGTTGTTACGATAAAAAATGTCAGTTAAATATATCATATAGGAGACACACACAGTGATATTTGAGAAGTGAAATAAAGTTTAGTGGATTTACAGAAAGTATACAATAATTGTTTAAACAAAATTAGGCAGGTACATATATTTGGGCACCACAAAAAAGAAATTAAATCAATATTTAGTAGATCCTCCTTTTGCAGAAATTACTGCCTCTAAATGCTTCCTGTAGGTTTCAATGAAAGTCTGGATTTTGGTTCAAGGTATTTTGGACCATTCCTCTTTACAAAACATCTCTAGTTCATTCCGGTTTGATGGCTTCCGAGCATGGACAGCTCTCTTTAACTCACACCACAGACCATAGGGTCGTTGTCTTGTTTAAAGATCCAGCCCTGGTGCAGCTTCAGCTTTGTCACTGATTCCTGGACATCGGTCTCCAGAATCTGCTGATACTGAGGGGAAGCCATGCGTCTCTCAATATTCCCAGTTCCTGCACTGGCCACACAGCCCCACAGCATGATGGAACCGCCACCATATTTTACTGTAGGTAGCAGGTGTTTTTCTTGGAATGCTGTGTTATTTTTCCTCCATGCATAATGCCCCTTGTTATGCCCAAATAACTAAATTTTAGTTTCATCAGTCCACAGCACCTTATTCCAAATTGAAGCTGGCCTGTCCAAATGTGCTTTAGCATACCTCAAGTGGCTCTGTTTGTGCTGTGGGCGGAGAAAAGGCTTCCTCTGCATCACTCTCGCATACAGCATCTCCTTGTGTAAAGAGGGCCGAATGGTTTAACAATGCACAGTGACTCCATCTGCAGCAAGATGATGTTGTAGGTCTTTGGTTCTGGTATGGGCAGCACGGTGGCGTAGTGGTTAGGGCTCTCGCCTTGCAGCGCTGGGTCCCCGGTTCGAATCCCAGCCAGGGCACTATCTGCAAAGAGTTTGTATGTTCTCTCCGTGTCTGCGTGGGTTTCCTCCGGGCACTCCGGTTTCCTCCCACATTCAAAAAACATACAAATAAGTTAATTGGCTCCCCCTAAAAAAAAAAATTGGCCCTAGACTACAGTACTTACACTACATAATATAGACATATGGCAATGGTAGGGATTAGATTGTGAGCTCCTTTGAGGGACAGTTAGTGACAAGATATATATATATATATATATATATATACACACTGTACAGCGCTGCGTAATATGTCGGCGCTATATAAATACTAAATAATAATAATAAAAAAAAATAATAATGTGGGTTGACTCTGACTGTTCTCACCATTAGTCCCTTCTGTCTATCCGAGATTTTTCTTGGTCTGCCACTTCGAACCTTAACTTGAACTGAGCCTGTGGTCTTCCATTTCCTCAATATGTTCCTAACTGCAGCTGTAATCTCTGAGACAGGTTTTTGTATCCTTCCCCTAAACCATGATGGTGAACAATCTTTGTCTTCAGGTCATTTGAGAGTTGATTTCAACATGTTGCTACTCTTCAGAGGGAATTAAAAGAGGAGGAAAACTCACAATTGACCCCCTTAAATACTCTTTCTCATAATTGAATTCACCTGTGTATGTAGGTCAGGGGTCACTGAGCTTACCGAGCCAATTTGAGTTCCAATAATTATTCTAAATGTTTTGGAATCAATAAAATGACTACAATACCCAAATTTATGCACCTGCCTAATTTTATTTAAACCATTATTGTGCACTTTCTGTAAATACAATAAACTTAATTTCACTTCTCAATTATTACCGTGTGTCTCCCTACATGATATATTTAACTGACATTTTTTATCGTAACAACCAACAATTTATACAGGAAAATCTTGACAATTAACAAGGTTGCCCAAACTTTCGCATCTCACTGTATAGATTGTTTTGTTGTGATAAGTAGTAATAAAGCTATAGGTGAATGATTGGAAAGAGCACTGACAGGTGAAACTTGCTCTGTTTTTTTTAAGGGGAAAAAGCTTTCGTGGTGAAGTGGTTAAATAACTCTCGCCAAGTGATCCTGTTGCTCTTGCTGTTTGTCAAATGTGGAAAAATAGGACGATTATCCGGGCACCTTCCGTCCAGTGCTTTTATTGCAAGTAGTAACAGACAATATTCTGGGTACCGTATCCAAAAGGTACCTCCATCTAGTGGTCCTCAATGGTGATGGTGCGGTGGAGGTGGGGGGAACCAGGGCAATAAGTGGGACTGTCGACGGCCGTTTCGCGTCTGTCCAGACGCTTGGTCACGCTGCGTACCACCGCTCTTGCTGTTTGTGTCACTTTGTCCTCACTGCAGCCTGATTGCTTTGCTGTCATAATGACAGGAGAGCACCGTGCACAGTCCTTGACCTTGTGATCAGTGTGAGCCAATCACAGCTCGATTTTTGGAAAAAAAAATCTGCTACTTAAAAGACCACTACTGCGAAAAATTGTAAAATTAAAGACACATATAAACACCTACAAACTACAATTCTTCCAGAGTAAAATGAGCCATAAATTACTTTTCTCCTACGTTGTTTTCACTTACAGTAGGTAGTAGAAATCTGACAGAACTGACAGGTTTTGGACTAGTCCATCTCTTCATGGGAAATTTTTCAGTATTTATTTTTTTCCTTACAAAAGCACTCCCTAGAAAGAATCTATGCAAAGATGCAGGCCAGCCCCCCATACCTGTTTGCATACTAATTTGGCAGTTGGACTGAGCAACTGCCATTCAGAAAGTGCTTTTGAAAATAAAAAAAAAACGAGAATCCCCTGAGGAGATGAGCTAGTCCAGAACCTGTCAGATTTCTATTATCTACTATATGTGATAGCGGCACAGGAAAAAAATAATTTGTAGCGCATTTTACTCTAAAAAAATGTTCTTCTGATTTGTATGCATTACAATGTATTATAAATGTCACATGGTGGTCTTTTTAAGGGCCAGAGACTGTTAACTGTAGTAAAGAAGAGGTTAAAATGCATAATGGCTTGTTCAGCATTGATCTACATTTTATTTGTAAGAGAAGTGAAATTTGACTTGACTTATGTACTTGCTTCTACATCAGCCAGATTTCTTACAGTTTCCTTGGGAACAATTTCATAGGCAAAGGATTCAATGTTTGTATAACTCCCCATTAAAACAAACATAAACATACACATTTACCTTAAGCATAATGCACAAGCCTAACACCATGACAAGAAATTCAGCAAATACTGTGGGTTTTTAATTCAACAAAAAATAGCCCTTTATGTCTTTCTCTGCTTTTGCCAATTCTCAGGCATATTTTGACAAAAAAAAACAACAAACATAATTGGAGAGAGACAGAGCAGAACACAGCCATTGACAGGAACCCTCGGAACAAGACAGGCAGCTAGCGTTATTTGCCAAGTGGTTTGTTTTATTAGCATGCCTTAAAATGTCAAATTCAGAAAAAGGAGTAGGTGGACTTTAAATATAGTTCATGAGAACGACGACTGTGAGGTCTGTATGGTGACTCTTTCCAGTGCCCCTAGCTGCAGGAAAAGTTGTGTTCCCATGACAGCAGCACACACTGCATGTGATGTTTCTAGACAAGAAGCAACAGAGCCACTTCAGTGTGCATGGCTGGGGGGAGATTGAGGAGTGTTACCATATCCATCTTTATGTATTCTGTATGACAGTTATTTTTACCATGGACGCAGTAGCATCTTCTCAGCTCATCTTATTTTGTTCTGCAAAGAAAAAGGTTTTCTATCTAAAGTTGTAGCTTTAAAATTAAAAACAGTGATATACATCATGCTTTAGAAATCATTTTGCAACGTAAATAGGCACTGTAACCAATGAATGAACTTCATCCCAATTAGTAGCTGATACCCCCTTTCCATTAGAAATCTTTTCCTTTTGTCGACTAGATCAGTGTTTCTCAACATTTTATCAGTAAGTACCCCTTTGAAAACCCTGTACTCACCAAGTACCCCCTAGCATAGTAAACATTATCACAAGTACCCCTTGATAGATATACATTTAATCGTAGTACATGATAATTGGTTCTAAACAATTTCCAAGCATTTACTATTGCTTTTAATTAGCTAAAATACTAATTTGGTGTTTAAATAAGATTTATAATTTTCTAAAAAAAACTCTAAATTTGTTGTTCTTGGTTAAGTATAACAAGGCCGAGTACCCCCTGGAACCATCAGAAGTACCCCCTGGGGTACACGTACCACACGTTGAGAACCTAGGGACTAGATCATCAGGGACATCTGCATGGCTAATATTGTGGTGAAACCCTCCCACAATGTGATGCCAGAACCTAGGTCCTGACATCAGACTGTGTGAGCCTTGTTGCATTGTGGGAAATAATGGCTATTTCCAACTGCCAAGCAACCAGTATCTCCCTCTGTGCATATGTATATCCCGACCTACACTGGGCTGCAGAAAGCCCAAGCTGAGTAGCAATTTCATTTTTATTTTGAGCTCGGAGTCCCTTTAAAAGGAAATAAATATGGCAGCCTCCATATCCCTCTCACTTCAGTTGCCTTTTAACCAGTACACTATCCAGCTATCCATATACAGTAGATATAGGAAGTGTTTCTGATGCTGAACCAAGGGAAATTAACATAAAAGTGGGTATACTGAATAATTGACTGCACTCTACTATATGTCACTACAGTTCTTCTTTACTGTTATTTTAAAATGTAATATTTTCTAAAGTTCCCAGTGTATTCAAATTTAATATCCATGAAATTATGTGCTCCAAAGAAATGCAGATTCAATGTTGTAAGCGAGTTGAGGCACTGTAAGATGCATTTGTACCTGTAGTGGCTGGATAGTGTGTAGTGGCTGGATAGTGTACTGGTTAAGGGCTCTGCCTTTGACATTGGAGACCAGGATTCGAATCCTGGCTAGGTCAAGTACCTATTCAGTAAGGAGTTCAAGACAAGACTCCCTAACACTGCAGGGTGGCCTCTTGAGCGCGTCCCAGTGGCTGCAGCTCTTGAGCGCTTTGAGTCCAACAGGAGAAAAGCGCTATACAAATGTTTGTATTATTATTTTTATTATTATTACCTAGTACCTGATGTAACAGACATCAGTGTATGCAGCGGCGGTGAAGAGAGCCTGACAGCCGTTTTGCGTTAAGAAACGCTTCCTCAGAGGCTAATGAGACATATGTGTCCAGGTGTCCCTTTGACATTGTAACTGAAATGGTTTAGGGTTTGAACCTAATAAAACTGGCTGTAACTTTGGTGGACCTTGCTTCTCACACCCCTCATAGCAGGGCTGGTTCTAGCTATAATGGGGCCCTGGGGAAAAAGTAACCTAGGAAACCCCCTTCTCAATCAGCAGCAAATTACCCACCAGGGCCCCTGAGCAGGCTGCTGAGTGTTGCTGCGCCCCCCAGGTCCCCCCCCCCCAACTTGTGCTCCCCAGGAACCCTACAAAGTATTTGGTAGCATAACAACTCACCTGTCTTTGCTGCTGGTGTGCTGAGTGCTCCTCTATTAATCCATGCTCCTCATCTTCATCCCCACTGGCCGTATCTTTTTATGTGCAAAGAGGGGATGAAGATGGGGAGCATGGACTAATAGAGGAGCGCTTTAGCAGGGACAGGTAAGTTGCTATGCTACCAAAAACATTGCAGAGGCCCCAGGGAGTACAAGCCAGGGGGCGACTTAGTGAGGCCCTGGGGCAATTGATCAGGTTGTTCCTATGCATACCTCACAACTTTTTGAGATAAGAAAGGGGGAAACTTAAGCCACGCCCCTGCCAAACCCTTAATCACACCCCAGACACAACCCAAGTCATGCCTGCCATATCAATTTAATGAGAACAATATGTTACTTTATCATTCAAAGCACACTGGTCCTTTCTATCCTGGTTGATTTCCCTTCATATTAATATTTGAAAATAAAAAATATATTATATTAAAGGACTGGGATAAACTTTAGAGTCAATTAAACACTTTATTTCAATTGAAAAATCCATACCGTTCCATAGATCTGTACAACAGTCCTGAAAGAGGGGCAAATGAGGAGGAAAGAGGGACAGAGGGGGACAGGGTTCCCAAAGAGGGACTGTTCCTTTCAAAAAAGGGACAGTTGGGAGCTATGCCTGTTATAAACTGTTCTAATCACCTTTTTCCGGCACCAGCCACTTCTTATAGTTGCGTCTCACGGACTGTGAGATAACTTGACTCTCAGCACAGCAAGCAGGAGATAGACTTTCTCAGGCTTCTTCAATATTCACGTTATTTATTCAGGAAACAGAAATACAGATAGATACAGTTCATCATATCCTAGCCACGCCAATCTTCATGTTGCGTTACAAGCGTCTTGATTAAACTTCCTGCTGAAGTCAATCAGGTACCTTCTTTCTAACCTACGTTACACTAGACTACCTATGTACAGCATACATTATATCAGATTACAGAAAAGAATGAAATACTTAAAGATTCCAGTCAGCATTTAGAGCTAGTGTGAAAGTAAGAAGCAGAGTGAGCTCCCATCGCTCACTTGGGCTTTAATACCGACTAGAAAAGAGTTAAATATGACATCATCTTCGCCCTCCCCTAGATCAGACTATTGGTGGACCCACTCGTGGTGTCATCATACACACCTACTCGATTAATATTCAATGCGGCTTTTGACATACATACAAGAATGTGGTGTTTCGTAAATATGGCTGATGTTTATTGTTCTAGTGATGTACATGCACAGGTCAGGGAGACCTGTGGCCTTGTCCATAGAACAGCTTCTTGGTATGTTCTAGTTCTGACAGAACTGAAGATTTTCTCTCTAAGAGAAAATCCCCTTAAAGGGCAGGTCTGCTCCCCAAGCCTTTTGACTAACTCAGTCCAAATAACTGAGGCCTACTTAAATTATAACAATCTAAAAAGCCCCTAAAAAGGCTTGACCCGCAGATCCCAGCTTCTGAACCCACCAGTACCTGGTTTCTTTTCTTTAGGTTTCACTTTTCGAAGTTCGTGCTCACACAACTTCTCTGCTCTAGGCGGTTATCCCTGGAAGAGAGAGAGCAAGACCTCTTGGTCTTCCTGTAACCAGGTTCTCTGGGGAGGCCCTACTTCTAAGTCCCTCTATACCACATGCTCAGCATTTGCGTCACGTGCGTATCACTCACAAACTTGCATGACCACAGAAAAGTGAAACTCGTTTGGTTGTTACACAACGGAGCAGTGCCAGGTGCCTTCTAAAAGAGCGCCTTTATACAATCAGCTCCATCACCGTTACTACTAAACCTATACCCGTAACCCTGTATATCCCTTAATTTAAAAATATCGGTTCATGAGATTGTTTATGAGGCACCAATCTCTTGACCAGGTTAATTTGTTTTACGTAATTTTAACACGCAACCTCACCTGGATAATGATGCCTAAAGTTGTCATCCCCATCCAGACGACCAGTGGGTGTAGGAAGAACTTTGGACCTGCAGAGGCCCAGTCCGAGTATCCCTGGAACATCACCGGAAACCTTTTCCACCAGGTCAGACTGGAACTCACCTGCTTATTTTTGTGTTCTACCTCGTTAAGATCACCTGGATCATGGTGAAATCTTACCTCTAACTTAGTGTACTGTTTGTTTAACCGTTGTATCAAAGTGTGGTCGTCTTGGATCAAACCCTGTTCCCCTTTGTCCCCTGTCGTGTTCTCCTTCAGGAGGGGAACTTCCCGTGAAACTTTGAACTTTAGAGTTCTCTTAACAATTTGAGAAATAACGTCATCAAACCTGGATGACTGGATCCATATGGGATCTCCGCTCACCCAATATGTTCCCCTTGACAGATCCCCCTTATCGGAACAATTATGAAAATGTACCTTGAATGTGTCTTTAGACATGATGCTAAAAAAACAAACCTTTCCTTCAGCCACCGAAACTATCGGTTTGGCTTCAGGGTGGATCTTTTGAATGGTAGCCTCGCATTCTGTGTTATTGAGCCCGCAGGCTTCTTCACTAAATTTGACTTGCCCCGGCAAACACAGGTACCTCTGGGAGAATTGCCCGCATGAGGACAACTCTACTCGTTTCACCTCCCCGTCTAGCACCAAAAAAGTTTGACCTCTCAGGTCATGGTGTAAGACATGTGTTGAGGTGGGAACTAAGGACGTGGCGGTGCCTAAAGGAATGTTGCACCGTTTCCATTTGTTCACCCAAACATCTTGAAGCTTCCATTCAAAAGATCCTTCTCCAGAAAAATCGATATACCTCCCCTTGTCCAATCTCAGTTGGACAGGATCTTTAAGCATCTCCCTGACAAAATATGTCCCCAACTGTCCTGATTGGACCTCTTCCCCCCTTATGTCCTGAGGCACAATATGTACCAGAGGTCGGGAAGACTGTACTCTCTGCAATCTTTCAATTAAGAGTACCTCTTCACTTACCCAACTAACATGAGGATAAGCGGCTGCATATGGACTGTGTAATATCGTCCCCTGTTGTGACCCGTGTAATGTGAATGGGGTTCCCTGTGTTGGCTTTCCCTCCCCCGGGACCGCTCTCCCCACCCTCTTTGTCACCTGGAAATGTGGCTCGATCTCGATTTTTACTTCTTGTTTCGAGAACCACCACCCCTCGGCTTTCCAGCCTTTACGTGTGTATCGTTGTTTCAGAGGCACTCTCTGTTGGTAGTTCCAGAGTGTGATGTTGTCCCCCGCGTCTCTCCGGCAGGAGAATTGACGCCTCCTGCTCGTTCCTCTCCAATCTGGAACCATCTCACTCTGGATAACCAAGACAAGGGACCCCTGAATCACACACTCCACCTTTTGCATGTACCCATTGTACTGCAATGTACCTTTTAACAAAACTTTGGTTCGGTGCATCGATTCTGGGAGTGTGACATTCAATAGCAGATTTACCCTGCCATTCAATTCATACTGCCCGCACACCTGACCCTTCAGACCTGTCACCCACATTGTGCCATGAAATTTGTCTTCTCCTGGCACAAGTGCTCTTTTCCTCCATCCCTGCTTGGTCCATCTGTGCCAAGCGGAGGGAGGTGTGAAAGGATCAGTACCTTTGTCAGCAAACATTAACATGCTTGGGCCTTGCATTCTCATTAACCCCTTATCATACATGAGAATGTCCTCTCTTCGTTCTCCTAGGACGAAATGGCAACCTAGGATCACCATCAGCACAGTACTCTTCATTATAAAAGCACCACCTTGGGAAAGAAAAACATTAGCAATTTTCACTATGCTTTGCTCAGTCAGTTTTTTTGGTCGTTTTCCGATCTCAGGAATCTCGTGTTTTAGTCTCTTTTCAATTTCAGGAATCTCGTGTTTTAGTCTCTTTCCAATTTCAGGAATCTCGCTGTTCTCCAACCTCAGATTGGCATCTGGAAACTTTCGCTTATCCGACTGGCATCTCCATCTTTGCTGCCAGCACTGCAGCTGTCTCGAGTCCATATTGCCAAACTCCTGAAATCGAAATATAAACAAATCAATTCTTATTAATGATTTGGGATTCGCCCTGCAGCTTGTACTCTGTACACTTTAAATTGATCAATATATACCGTAATTGATCTCGTTGCTTTATGGTTCTCATGAACTCTGTTTACTCTTTTTTTTTTTTTGGTAGATTGGAGTTAAACCTCTCTCCCCTACCTAAGTACTATCCGAAGTACTTACCTGTGTAAAATATGCTCCCGCGGACTTCACCTTTGGAAGCTTTCACCTCATTGCAAGATCCCTCCACATCCCCCCCTATCTGTCCATGTGCGGCCGTCGCATGCACAGATTACGGATGCCACACTTGTTGCTGCTTTGCAAGTGAGCCTGCAATGCTCTTACTCATGATCGCATTTACTTACCTAGAACTTCATCGCGATACCAGCTCTGCTAGAAGTTCTGTGTGTTGTACCCTCTGACCAAGGTTTGCCGTGCTACTACCCCCATACTACAAAAAAATGGCTGCCTCCCTGTAGAAAGGAGCACTTTACACTTAAACTACACAGGGCGCAGGGCTAAGCATTCCAGCATCAAATGCCTGTATGCAGATCCCTGAATGCCCACTTGGTAGGTAGTCGTATGGCAAACCTGTACTGATACACTGTCACTCTGTAAATGGCAATTCTTTCATCTTTATAATTGCCCCATGAACTGCTGTCAGTTCTTGTTCTTTGTGCTACACTTGATAGGAGCTGGAAAAAAACCTATTTGACCAATCAGTGGACGGAAAAACCGCACAAAAAACAGCCCCATCCCAGCATAGACCTCTTAGTCAAACTCTGGACCTGTCCACGACAAAAACTGGAAAAAAAACGTTACCGCTCTGCAGCAGGACGGATACCTGGATTAATCAACTCCCTTTTTTTCCAACTCCGGCACCGCCCTGATGCACTGTCCCCCCTTTTCTCTATTGGGAACTCATGCTGCACCACCCGGTAAGGTGCCTCACTTAAAGGAATAATCCCATAAGCAACTCAGTACAGACCCTTTCCTGATCTGCGCTGCTCCGTGTCTCCCTGCACCTAGCTGGGAAACAATTCCTATCCGTGACCATGCTAGTCTTACAGTAATAGCTTGGTGCACGTATTCTGGCATTCCTATCCCTGGACCCAGGCTATGGGGAAATATTCCGGGATCCGAGATACTCAGTAGAATGTCTCTGTATTTCTACCCCCCTTCCTTTCAGCTGCTCTGCCCGGAGCCGCGAGCACAGCCTGACGTGACGTGGATCCCCCCAGCCCCTCCTCCCCCCCTGCCATGACGTGTGGGGGGCCATGACTCTAGGGGGCGGGGCCCCTTCCCACTGCCACCATTTTGAGTCCTGGACAGCCAGCTAAGATGGCTGCTCCCATAGCAACCTCTCAATCCTATAAACCTTAGGAGAAAAAACAAACTCAAACAGAACAAACATTTTATGCATAATTACACATAGCATCGATACATATTGCAGAAAACCAGCATTCCGCTACCTACACTCTCTTGAATACTCGCAAAAACCTAAGGAAAAAACCCTGTCTCAGCTGCAATTCTAAATACTATACATCTTAGTATCACCCAGTGACGTGGAAATCTCTCTCACTACATCGCAGACATAGCTTAGAACTGCCCGAGCGCGCTATACAACTCCAAACCACTTTAACTGTTACCATCCCAGCTAGAAACTTCTTCTGAGACGACCATTTATCAGCCGGAGCTGACCAAACAACATTACACATATGAAGACATTTAGAAACATTTTAGCAGCACTGACTGGAAACGCACCGAGGAAAGACAAACAAAAAAACAACTCACCCATTATCTCAGCTGTAGCTACAAACTTACCTTTACCGCGACCCAGAGACAAGGGCTGTGCCTTCCTGTCTACCCAGCTCACCGAAAAAAATAGAAAAAAAAACCCAGCTTACCACTGTCTCTCACTCGCTTTCCTCTCCTCTCTCCCTTCCCTCTCCCCCTCATCCAATACTAACAGACTGAAACACTGCTGGCTTCTCTCTGCCGCGGGGGACCCCCCCCCACATCTGGCATCCTTCCCAGTCTCTGGACAGGGACAGAGAAAAACAAAAAAAAAAAGAACAGAGAAGGAGGGGAGAAAGAAAGAAAAAAAATGAAGCACGCAGCCTCCAAGCTGCAATTAACACAGAATGTACACATCAACAACTCCATTGTTATAACACCAAATACAACACAGATAACGCCATATAACAACGTAAATCATACATGCCTGATTAGCGGACTCGTGGCAATTCATCAGCTTTTGCAACTTTCCCTCCACGAAACTCAGATTGGACTCCGGAACTTCTGGGGGGGGGGGGGCCTCCCACCTTCCCCCACAGCGGATCGATCTCCAGCGGCAGTTGCGAGCAGCCGTAGCCTCGGAGGGTTCCTTCCGACCCAGGTTTAGGCTTGTAACCGTTGTGCACATGCAGTTACAGTGTAACGTCCAAGAGTTTCGCCGCTGATATCCTCGAATTGCAGCCCGTGTGCTTGGCTCGCGCACACTCCCCACACCAGCTTATCAGCTTGATAAGCTTTACAGTCCGCATCTATTCCGCTTGTTTTGCTGTGGAATACCTTGAAAACTTCGGCCCCTGGCCCCTGTCTGCTTGTATTGCTAGGCAGCGAAGGGTTTAATCGGCACCATTGTTATAAACTGTTCTAATCACCTTTTTCCGGCACCAGCCACTTCTTATAGTTGCGTCTCACAGACTGTGAGATAACTTGACTCTCAGCACAGCAAGCAGGAGATACACTTTCTCAGGCTTCTTCA
The DNA here is from genome assembly GCF_040937935.1 of Hyperolius riggenbachi. Taxonomy (NCBI): domain Eukaryota; kingdom Metazoa; phylum Chordata; class Amphibia; order Anura; family Hyperoliidae; genus Hyperolius; species Hyperolius riggenbachi. Next base: position 128,294,048 of record NC_090650.1, read on the forward strand.
ATATTCACGTTATTTATCCAGGAAACAGAAATACAGATAGATACAGTTCATCATATCCTAGCCACGCCAATCTTCATGTTGCGTTACAAGCTTCTTAATTAAACTTCCTGCTGAAGTCAATCAGGTACCTTCTTTCTAACCTACGTTACACTAGACTACCTATGTACAGCATACATTATATCAGATTACAGAAAAGAATGAAATACTTAGAGGTTCCAGTCAGCATTTAGAGCTAGTGTGAAACTAAGAAGCAGAGTGAGCTCCCATCACTCACTCGGGCTTTAATACCGACTAGAAAAGAGTTAAATATGACATCATCTTCGCCCTCCCCTAGATCAGACTATTGGTGGACCCACTCATGGTGTCATCATACACACCTACTCGATTAATATTCAATGCGGCTTTTGACATACATACAAGAATGTGGTGTTTAGTAAATATGGCTGATGTTTATTGTTCTAGTGGTGTACATGCACAGGTCAGGGAGACCTGTGGCCTTGTCCATAGAACAGCTTCTTGGTATGTTCTAGTTCTGACAGAACTGAAGATTTTCTCTCTAAGAGAAAATCCCCTTAAAGGGCAGGTCTGCTCCCCAAGCCTTTTGACTAACTCAGTCCAAATAACTGAGGCCTACTTAAATTATAACAATGCCTATGGTAGCGGTGGCCCTGCCTAATAGAGGAGTTTCCCTTCATTACATTCTGCATTGCAAATTCCTGGGTTTCACATGAGCTCCAACCGGCCATCATAAGGCTGTTAGAAACCGTTGGCATATTCCGGAACAATTTGCATAATGGGCACCTTATAGGGTTAACTTTGATATAGCCACATCAAGTTGTAATTATTACATTTGCGTGAAATATGTTTTAATCTGAACCAAAAGTACAACTTTCAGGAAGAAAACTTGTTTTATTTATGTCCAAAGATGTCATTTTGGATTGGTACTATTTGAGGATTTTGTTCCGAAAGCCTTCATAAATGTCAGAAGGTATTTATGTAACAAAGTGCTTCAAAGAATGTATTTATGTAAGAATAGCTGTTTTATTCATCTGAATAACCTGCTTGTGTGGCGAGATGACTTTGAATCAATAAAAGTAGCATCTTTGCATTCTAAGTAACATCTGTTCACCCAAATACCCATCATGTATTTTCCTTTGATAACCTTTCAGAGTGAGGCTTCTTTCTGCTACAGATCTGAAAAAAATGTTTTCCTCCAATCAGTGCCTTTAAAAATATGCTATATATATATTATATTTATTACAGGACTCCGATTTCTGTGTTTTCTGTCATTCTTCCACAGATTTCAGATACTAATTTTAAATACAATTTGTATAAGAAATATATATTTTTTTCAAATAATCACTTAAAGTGAAGATCCTGAAGCCCTCCCTCTAAGCCAGGGGTGTCCAAACTTTTTAGACCAAAGGCCATGTCGTTGTAATTTAGAGTGCTAGGAGCCGAACTAGCAAAATTAGAAACAATTTTTGCTGATTGCCAATAGGCCCACTATGCCTGTGGCATTTTGTCAAATAAAACATTTCCACAGGAAATAACCCATATACAGTGGCGTAGGGACCGGGGTCGCAACGGTCGCCTTGGCGACCAGGCCCGGCTCCTAAAGAGACGGGGAGGGGCCCGGGGGGCCCATGTTCGTGCGCTATTGGGAGGGGGGGCGCTGTAATGGAGGGTGGGAGCCGCAGCCGCGGGGAGGGCAGCCCGACCTCTCCCTCCCTTCCTCTCCCCGGCCCCCCCCCCCCCTCAGATGCAGAGTGACGCGCACGGAAGTGCTGAAGGCAGAACTCACCTCCCTGCGTTCCAATCGCCGCTGGTCTCCTCTCTGCATAGATGCTGTTACACACGCAGCTTCCGGCTAAACAGGAAGCTGCGTGTGTAACAGCATCTATGCAGAGCGGGAGGAGACCAGCGGCGATTGGAACCAGGGACGGAGGTGAGTTCCGCCTACAACGCTTCCGTGCGCGTCACTCTGCATCTGAGGGGGGGGGGGGCCGGGGAGAGGAAGGGAGGGAGAGGTCGGGCTGCCCTCCCCGCGGCTCCGGCTCTCCCCCTCCATTATGTGGGGGCAGCTACCTACCTAATCTATTCTGGGGGGGCAGCTACCTACCTAATCTATTCTGGGGGGGGGCAGCCACCTACCTAATCTATCCTGGGGGGGCAGCTACCTCCCTAATCTATCCTGGGGGGCAGCCACCTACCTAATCTATCCTGGGGGGGCAGCCACCTACCTAATCTATCCTGGGGGGGCAGCCACCTACCTAATCTATCCTGGGGGGGCAGCTACCTACCTAATCTATTCTGGGGGGGCAGCTACCTACCTAATCTATCCTGGGGGGCAGCCACCTACCTAATCTATCCTGGGGGCAGCTACCTACCTAATATATCCTGGGGGGGGCAGCTACCTACCTAATCTATCCTGGGGGGGGCAGCTACCTAATCTATCCTGGGGGGGGCAGATACCTAATCTATCCTGGGGGGGGCAGCTATCTAATCTATCCTGGGGGGGGCAGCTACCTAATCTATCCTGAGGGTGGCAGCTACCTAATCTGTTGTGGGGGGCAGCTACCTAATCTATCCTGGGGGGCAGCTACCTAATCTATCCTGGGGGCAGCTACCTAATCTATCCTGGGGGGCAGCTACCTAATCTAACCTATACTGGGGGCAGCTACCTAATCTAACCTATACTGGGGGCAGCTACCTAATCTAACCTATACTGGGGGGCACCTACCTAATCTAACCTATACTGGGAGGCACCTACCTAATCTAACCTATACTGGGGGTCACCTACCTATCTAACCTATACTGGGGGGCAGCTACCTAATCTAACCTATACTGGGGGGCAGCTACCTAATCTAACCTATACTGGGGGGCAGCTACCTAATCTAACCTATACTGGGGGGCACCTACCTCATCTAACCTTATACTGGGGGGCACCTACCTCATCTAACCTTATACTGGGGGGCACCTACCTCATCTAACCTATACTGGGGGGCAGCTACCTAATATAACCTATACTGGGGGGCACCTACCTATCTAACCTATACTGGGGGCACTTACTTATCTAACCTGTATTGGAGGCACCTAGCTAGCCTATACAGGTGGCAACTATACTGGCTACCTATATTGGAGGCACCTACCTAACTAACCTATACTGGGGGCACCTACCTATCTAACCTATGCTGGCGGCGCCTGCCTATCTAACCTATACTGGGGGCAACTATACTGGCTACCTATGCTGGAGGCACCTACCTGGCTAACCTATACCGGGGGCAACTATACCGGCTTACCTATGCCTGGCTACCTATACTGGGGGGACCTGTAGCTGGCTATAGGGATTCGGATATGTGTGTGCGCCGGGTGTTGCCGGGGGAGGGGGGGGCTGTTGTTGCCGGGGGGGGCTGTTGGGGGGGGCCCACATCCAGATTCCGCATCGGGGCCCAGAGGTTTCTAGCTACGCCACTGCCCATATAACGTGTGCAGTTAGCACAGTGGCAGCTACTGATCAGTGGCTGTTACTGCTGCTGGCACAGTGGAAGCTGCTAATCAGTGTTATAATAGAGAACAGAGGCGCCAAAAGAATAAAAACAGTATTTAAAAGTTTTAAAATTTTGCTTAGGAGGCAGTGGTGGACTTACCTCCCATAAGCAGACACAACAAACTGTGTATTCACAAACGGGATATTTATTGGTATACTCCAAAAATAGATCGCAACGCATTTCGCAGGTCAAGCCCGCTTCATCAGGCAAATACAGGAAGGAGCACACAACAGCAGTATGTCTAGGTAGCACCTGGCGCCTCGGTCACCGAGGCGCCAGGTGCTACCTAGACATACTGCTGTTGTGTGCTCCTTCCTGTATTTGCCTGATGAAGCGGGCTTGACCTGCGAAACGCGTTGCGATCTATTTTTGGAGTATACCAATAAATATCCCGTTTGTGAATACACAGTTTGTTGTGTCTGCTTATGGGAGGTAAGTCCACCACTGCCTCCTAAGCAAAATTTTAAAACTTTTAAATACTGTTTTTATTCTTTTGGCGCCTCTGTTCTCTATTATAACACTTTTGTATCCACCTTTGGTGGAGGGGGATACCCCGTCTTGTCTTCAAGCCTACAGAGAGCGACTTCTTAATCCTCCTGAGTGGGGACAGGCTAATCTCCTCACCTGCCTATACAGTGGTTACCTGGAGGTAACCCTGGTTTGTGAGTATTCAATTTATACTCGTTCTAATTATCCATTTGCCTTGACATACTACACCATATTGGGCTCTCGGTTCTTCTCTTTCTCTGCTAATCAGTGGCTGTTAATGCTGCAGGCACAATGGCGGTGACTAATCAGTGGCCGTTAATGCTGCTGGCACAGTGACACCTGCTAATCAGTGGCTGTTAATGCTGCTGGCACAGTGGCTGCTGCTAATCAGTGGCTGTGTTAATGCTGCTGGCACAGGGGCAGCTGCTAATTAGTGGCTGTTACTGCGGCACCACAGCTATGGCCTGTGGGTCGCGTGGAATTAACAACTGTAGAGAGCTTTGGGGGCCACATTTAGCCCCTAGGGCTGAACTTTGGACATGCCTGCTCTAAGCCCACAACATCCCAATACTGACTTGCTTTAAAGAAAACCTGAAGCAAAAGGTGTATGGGGGCTGCCATATTTATTTTCTTTTAAACAATACCGGTTTCATGTTGTCCTGTTGATCTCTTTGGCTGCAGTAGTGCCTGAATCACACAGTGGTAACAAGCATGCAGCCAATCTTGTCTTATTCTTGTCAGAAACATCTGATCTGCATGCTTGTTCAGGGTCTATGGCTAAAAGTATTAGGCTCCTTTCACACTTGCAGCGCTGTGTAGCATTGCACAATATTGCCACATCCTCTTGCAGAAGCAAATACAGCCTTATGGGGTGCGGTGTCACAATTTTCCCTTGCCAAAGTTTCAGATCCTTACTGTTGCACATTTTTTCCTCTTTGAGCTTCAAAAAAATGACTGTTCGGTTGCTACCTGATATATTCCATCCCATAACAGGTGCCATTGTAAGAAGACAGTCACTGTTATTCATTTCACCATTCAGAGGTATCCAAGTTGTGGCTGATCGGTTTATGGGCTTCAATAGCAGCCCAGAGAACAGTTTTAATAAATACTTGGATGACACAAAGTTTTCCAGGCCGGTAATTCTGCCCTGGCATTCATTCTGAAGTATACACGCTGTTGCTGGGACATACATTGTCATTATATTGTGAGAGGCTTTTTACATGCAGTTTGGAATGGAACTACCACCTGCTATTTTCTATAAAGCCAGGCTGAAATAAAAGTCTCAGGAGAGGAAAATTTTCTTGAGAAATGTCGAGCTGTAAGGACAATACTGCCATGCCGTTCATTTGTGTCACAGCACTGCCGTTTTTTTTGTACGTATTTATTTATTTTGTACTCCTAGTTATGCAAGCTAATGGACAATAAAGACAGAGAAGGACATTTTCATAAAGTGATGAATTGTGGGTATTTTTGCCAATGCCTTAAGGGTTTTTTTTTTCTTGCTGCTCCTGAGAATAAAAACGCTCCTTGAGGTGTTAGAATAAAAGTTGGCTGTCTTTCAGATTTTATCCCATTGCTTTCTTATATCTGGGAAAGTAGGTATAAATAGCCATATTATTAAACCACTGTTCTCGTATCGACTTTAGCTATCCTTTGATCTAAAAAGTCTTCTTCAGAGAAATTGGTATTTCTGCTGTGTTCGGTGAGGCATTTCAGTGAATACCAACACTTTAAAGGGAATCTGATCGAAAATTTCAGCCACCGGTATTACATCTTCACGCTCGCTGTGGATACTTGTAAGTGGACAAAACACACGCAAAAGGATAATAATGGTCATTTATACCTCATAAAAAAGTTTCTGTGAAACGTTACATAAAAGTATCCTTTAAGTAATTTCTAATACTTTATCCCCCTCTCGCTTATCATCCACTTTTGAGTACAGATAGTCCCCTACTTCTAAAAGACTCCAGTTACAATGGTTCAGAGATACAAACAAAGTTATCTTAATGTACAAAATATACAACACTTTTTTATTACATATTTTTGTTGTTAAATGTTACAGTATTGTTTAAACTGTTAAAGCCACTTTAACCATTTAAAGAGAACCTGTACTGAGTAAAAATATTTAAATAAACACATGAGGTAACTTCAAATGAACATTACATAGTTACCTTGCCATCAGTTCCTCTCAGAAGCTCACCATTTTCTTCTGACAATAATCCCTTCCAGTTCTGACAATATTTTGTCAGATCTGAAATATATCAGTTGCTGTCAGTAAAATATCAGTTGCTGTCAGTTATAGCTGAGAGGAAAACTGATGTACCAGGTAATGTCCATGTTTTGCTATGGCTCAAGTGGGCGATGTTACAGTTTAACTGTGTGCTGACCAGAAAGTTGTTATGGGTAATGGCCATTTTCAAAATGGAGGAAGGAAAATTCCCTTGATCACAGTGAACAAACAGGACGCGGGACAGGAGAAAGACACTGAGGAGTAGACTACATGGAAGGTAAGTATGACTTGTGTATGCTTATTTTGACTTTTAATTTTCAGTTCAGGTTTTCTTTAAGCCGTCTGGACGTGATTGTCATGTCCAGGTGGCTGCTGCTGTGCTATTGCGCGCTCCCGTGCTCGATCGCACGCATGCCTGCAGGCTCCCGTGCCGCCCCCCATTAGCCCGGAGATAAATGAATGGGAAAACAGTTACCATTCATTGATCTAAGTCCCTGGTAAAAAAGCCGACGGCTTCTTTTCAGAAGCTGTGGTCTTTTTGAGAAGAAAAAAAAAAGTTTCCCATCCTCCTTATACTTCCTTGATGCGAGAGTGCTCGCTTCCAGGACTAAAAAAATAAATAAACTTCACTGTGGCCATCTTGTGGCCAAATAGTAAAACTACATCTATATACATTTTTTTTTTAAATAAACACACATTATTACATTTAAAATTAACTGTTTACCGCCCACACCAAAAATTACCTAAATAAAATGTTTAATGGAAAAAATTACAATTTAAAGAAAAAAACAAAACATAAATAGTTACCAGAGGGTCTGAACTTTTTTTTAATATGCAAGTGAAAAGGGTATATTAGGAGCATTTTTTAAATTATAAGCTTGTAAATAGTGATGGATATAAAACTAAAAAAATGCACCTTTATTTCCAAATAAAATATTGGCGCCATACATTGTGATAGGGATATAATTTAAATGGTGTAATAACCGGGACAAATGGGCAAATAAAATACATAGGTTTTAATTACGGCAGCATGTATTATTTTTAAGCTATAATGGACGAAAAAATGAGAAATAATCAATTTTTTCCATTTCTTCTTAATATTCCTGTTAAAATGCATTTAGAAAAAAAATAATTCTTAGCAAAATGTACCACCCAAAGAAAGCCTAATTGGTGGCAGAAAAAACAAGATATAGATCAATTATTTGTGGCGAATGAATGGGAGGGGAAAATTGCTCTGATGCATAAGGTTGGCTGATGGTGTAATGGTTAAGGGCTCTGCCTCTGACACAGGAGACCAGGGTTCGAATCTCGGCTCTGCCTGTTCAGTAAGCCAGCACTAATTCAGTAGGAGACCTTTGGCAAGTCTCCCTTACACTGCTACTGCCAATAGAACGCGCCCTAGTGGCTGCTGCTCTGGCGCTTTGAGTCCGCAAGGAGAAAAGCGCAATATAAATGTTATTTGTCTTGTTTATTTGTCTAAGGTGAAAAATACCCGCGGGCTGAAATAGTTAAAAGCACCAAACAACCAAAAAAACATACCATAGTTCATACTATATGTCCAAATCCAGAGTTGTCCAAAAGTAAATCAGTTATCCAAGTTTTACTTTTTTTAACACTGGACTCAACTTACAGACAAATTCAACTTACAAACAATCTCCCAGTACGCAATCTGTTTTTAAGTGTGGTGCCGCCTGTATTACTTAACCCTTTAGCAGCCAATTTATTTAGAGGCTTGCAAAATGCTTCAGGCCAATGTATTTTAACACATGTTATTTTTTGTTTGTTACATATCCTTGCTTCTAATTAGTACTGCTGTATATGGTCACTTGTCACTAGGGGGCAGTGTGAGACAATAACAAAGGACTTCTGCTTTCAGTTTCTATATTTTCTGCAAGCAGAAAGACATCAAGGCATTCCTAGACTGTACAGCACAACGAGTTCTGCCAGCTGAGGTCAAAAGCAGTGCACTTATCTCATACAAAATAACTCTATTGAAGCTGCTAGTGGGTTAAAGATACCCTGTAGTGAATACAGTGTAGTCGATCCAAGTACTGTATATGAATCCTTTACTATGTCCTGAAGAAGAAGAGTTTTGTAAAAGTACGTTTTAAATTTTGTCCATTGCATGGTAAGCTCTACGGCTCTGCCCAATCTCCATCCCTTTTTTCCTGATCAGCCATACTGTCTGCTCTGGTGTGAGTTAGGCCAGGTTAGTTTTGTGAGACGAGTTGTCTATCATAAAGCGGTAATCTTGTGAATCTCAACAGTTTTTACGCTCTAAATCCCATCATGTAGGAAGCGAGGCTCAATTTCCTATAGCTAAAAATACAGGGATGCATTCAGCTTTCTCAGTCCACCATAATGCCCATTGTTTCATTACCCGGAAGCCATTGATTTAAGCTACTGACTGCTCCCTCTCTCTACTGAACTCCATTTGTTGGTGAAAGCATATCATGCATGGAATTCAATAAATCTTCTTTTCCTAAGTATTTCTTATAGCCCAAGAAAGTTACATGTAGAAAAAAAATCAAACCTGCAGGACAAAAGGAAGGCTGGCATGCCTCATGCTATCGTTCTTTTCCTTTTTTTTTTTCTTTTGACAGGCTGAGGCTTTAATTATATACTAAACTGCAGGGAAATGGGAAAAAATAATGTCCCAAAAAAGAAAATGATTCCTTACACAGCAGTATCCAATGCCTCAGGCAAAGCTTGTCATAGTTATGACGTGCCACCAAGGATGCAAGAACCAATCTACCCTACAGAGGTCAACATTTGATTAACAAGCTGAAGTACTCCACATCTCCAAGTGCTCATATAATTGAAAACCTCCTGACTCCCAGACTGCGATTCCTCCATAAAACACCATCTGCCGAGCATAAAGATTTTCAAAGATTATTTTAGAGGCTTTTCTGCCATTAAAATCCATATATTGTCTGACAGGCAGGAGAGGCTATAAAAAGTAGGTACACAGAAGAGAATTATTTAGAACATCTGAATTCTATATGTTGCACCACAATATTAAACTATTGAGAAAGCAGAAAAGCCAACACGAGGAAGGCTATAGCACCTATACCTGTGACTATTGCATCTTTTTTCATTTTAGTATAGGTACAGGGAAAATATGGAGGTCTTCCTATTTCCTGCTACTAAAAGCTTGAGTTACTCAAAAAAATGTCTTCTGTTAGGTGACAAGGGTCGAAACTGTGCAAAACGGCACAGGGAAATTTGGGCACACCATGCGTCGCCACAGCCCATAATGTAAATTATGGCTATTGCTGCGCTTAACCAGTAATTTGGGTACTGTGAAACGAAGGACCACAAATTACTGTAAAAACAGTGTAATAGCTGACAGCTGAATTACATCTTACTCCCTGAGTCCATAGCAGCCTAGAGGGACAATAGTAATTAACAGGACTTTTGCAGGAGCCGGGTGAGCTGGTTTTTTTTTTTGGCTTCACCCTGCGCCCAAATTTCCTGGTGCTGTTTTTGCATTAATGCTGCAAAGGTTGGAAACCTTCCTGGGTCATATAAAAACATAACAGGGTCAATGAAATGTTAGTAAATTAACATTTCGGTGACTGCAGTTTTATACATACGCAAACTGCAAAAATAATTTGAATACAACTATTCCAGGTTTATTATAAAATTAGTTCTTGCTGCATGTGCGTGCATATAATATACATAATAGTGCAAACTCTTTTTTTTACTCTTTTTGTGTCTTTTACTTCTTTTACTGCCCATTGAGAAGTTTTCCTTCACTTCCTGCCTCTATGCTTTTAGTATGAAGCTTGGTGGTTCCAGGAGAAAAAAAATGAAAGGCAGCAATAAAAATGTGATGAGTAGAGATGGGGGGAAGAACAAGTTCATGAACCCGAGTTCACATTAGTGATATGTGGGCTCACAAACTCGCAAATGCTTAATACTGTTCACTGTTCACCTGCCAAACTGCACTGCACGGTGTTCGTGCCATTCAGTGTCATGATCTCCCACCACAATCCCCCAACCTCTAACCTCCTTCCGCTGGATTACCAATCTTGTGGATGTCCCTTTTCCTGCTGTACACCTCACCTCTTTTCAGAGCCACCCTGTTATCGATGCCCCCGTATTATAGAGACCTGGATGGGCGAGCTTTCCAGGTTTCTGTATTCCCAATTTAGCAAACTCCAACTTGTGGGTTCAGCAGTTGCCCGGAAGACCACATGCATGCATTTTGCCCCTCCGGGTTTCCCCAGAAAACCGCACCACGCCAAGTTCACCCAACGCCAGTGATGAGGTTTTAACTTCCCTGTTAACGATAGTTAACAATTTCCTGTCAGGTTAAGGAAAAACATCAAAAAGCTAGTGTTGCCTTGCACTCACAACTGGATTAAACCTTACGAGGAAGTGCTACAGCTGTAAAAGAGGGATGATGCCCCCTCAAAATCTTCAAGCAAGGCTGGAAGCTTGCACATCCAATACGTATTGTTAATTATTTCGTATATAAAAAAGCCAATGTTTTGGAACCACGTAGGACCCCTTTATCAAGGCAACATTTGCTTGTAGGCAATCATATGTCTACTGCAATGTATTAATCAATCTGCAAAATGTCAAATTGAAGAGACTGGGAGTCAGAGCTCCTCTCAGCTTTCGCAGGACACAATGTGATTCAGACTTGCAGCTCTGTCTGAATGCGAGTCTGAATCATATTGCGTCCTGCGTGGAAGACAGAAGACGGCAATACTGTCGGGAGCTACTCTCACCAACATGGGACACCAAGCCGCCCCGACTCCCGTCTCCCATGCAGTCAGAGACCTGTAAAAGGGCATTTTCCTCTAGCCATGCAAGCCGCCCGGTCCTAGTGATTGGACCGCCACTGCTTGGGTCTGTGTCTGCCTTCCACTGCCACCTATGCATCACCTGAGACTCTGAGGTTGATTAGATTACTGTGACAACGCAGCTGAGACTCTGCATCATGCTGTCTTCTGTCCATATGGATTACTTGTCACTCCCTGATTCAGGTCTGGTAAGACTATGCAGTTCACACATTGAGCTTTGATGTACTTTGCTGCTATAATGGCTATGTGCCATGCTTATTAACGAACATTGCAAATGGCTCTGCGTATTCTTGCATCTGCATAAGCTTCAAACCAGCACAACCAACTGGCTTTATGTCTAATATCATTGATGGAACATGTATGCTGCTGAATGCTCTGGAGCCATTTTGGAACTTGAACTGTTTTCTCAGCTATGAAGTGGATGACAATACTACCTCTCATTCCCAAGTGCGATAAATATTCTGCCGTTGTGTGTATGCTATGGTGCACATGTGTTGATTGCGGGTTGTTGTGACGACGTGGCCATCCCATGTAATTTTTAAACACACTGAATCATGACTATTTGAACCAATACATGTTGTTGTTTTTATTATTTTCCCTGGTGAAATTCTTGTTGAGCTATATCGAGATTTAAATTGGACATGTATGTTCCACTATTTTGTTGCCACTTTCAGACAATTTTGTATGAATGCTGATAGGAGCTCAGACTCCCATTCTCTTCAGTTTGACATTTTGCAGATTGATTGATGCATTGCAGCAGACAGATGATTGCCTACAAGCAAATGTTGCCTTGATAAAGGGGTCCTACGTGTCTCTGAAACATTGGAATTTTTATATACGAAATGATAAAATATAAATATTGGATGTGCCAGCTTCTTGCCTTACTTTAAGGACAAGGAAATAGAGAAATTCCTCCTCATAGGAACAGAGACAGCAGTAAAACCTCAAAAGACATTCTAATCCTTTTCAACCCACACTAACCAAAACTAAAATCCCATTTCTTCCAGCAAGTGGGCTTAAGAGGTGGGTGAGAATTTCTGGTTTACACACCATCCTAGCCTTGGGGGCCTGAGGGAGATCTAGGATGCTACTATATGAATAACATCAAGTATGGTGCACTAACACAGAGGCTACAACATATGGCTTCACTTGGATGCTTAGTTAGTTACACACATTATGTGACCACACCAATCTTTCACAGCGGTGTGCAGTTCATGCCGCATTTCCCGTTTCCCCTGTTCCCCAACATATATGTGTGTGTGTGTGTGTTCCCCAATATACAGTATATATATATATATATATATATATATATATATATATATATATATTCTCTCTTTGACCTTATTATCCATTTTGCTCATAGGGACAGGGAGCGATGAGTGTTAGAAATACCAATATATCTTGTTTCTCCTGCTTGTGCTGCTGTGTGCCAGGACTACACCAAGCTTCCACTGCCTGCCTACAAGTAACCTCCAGTGGTAATTGGACTCTGATCATGCAAAACACCAGTGAGCTCAGTATTTAAATGGGCACTGACTACAGCGAAAAACTGTAAAATGTACAATATGTGCAAACATATACAAATACGTACGTTTCTTCAAGAGTAAAATGAGCCATAAATTACTTTTCTCCTATAATGCTGTCACTAACAGTAGGCAGTAGAAATCTGACAGAAGTGACAGGTTTTGGACTAGTCCATCTCTTCACTGGGGATTCTCATCAAGGCTTTTATTCTTTATAACGATATTCCCTAAAAAGGATTTAAAGAATGATGCTGGACAGCTTCCCTGCTCCCTACACAGTTTTTTGGCAGTTGGACAGATCAACTGCCATTCACTAAGTGTTTTTGAAAATAAATATATCCATGAGAATCCCTTATAAAGAGATGGACTAGTCCAACACCTGTCACTTCTGTCAGATTTCTACAACCTTCTGTAAGTGACAGCAACATAGGAGATAAGTAATTTATGGCTCATTTTACTCTGGAAATTTTTTTTACAGTTTTTCGCTGTAGTGCCCCTTTAAAGGATGGCTGAAGTGAGAGGGATATTGAGGTTGCCCAATTTATTTTCTTTTAAGCAATACCAGTTGCCTGGCTATCCTGCTGCCTCTAATACTTTTAGCCATAGACCCTGAACAAGCATATGCAGATCAGGCATTTGTGACATTATTGTCAGATCTGACAAGATTAACTGGTTACTGGAGTTATTCAAATACAAATGCATCCCTACAGATCAGCAAGGATGCTGGCAACCGGTATGGTGTAAAACGAAATAAATATGGCAAACTTCTTATTCTTCTCTCTTCAGTTGGCCTTTATATAAGTAGATAAATTCTTGCTCTGCTTGCATAACATATGTATTGCACTGTCCACGTTTTGATTTTAGTGATTTTTCTACAGTAAAAAAAAGAGAAAAGCCTTCTTCGCATTTCCCATTTTAAGTGTGGCTATTTTGAAGCCAATTCTGATGCCATTTCCTCCCTTAGGGCCTGTACACACTGAAAAACGCAAGCAAAATCGCAAGCGCATGCGTTTTTAAAGTGCATGTAGTTTTGAAAACGCATGCGCTTTTGCCTGCGTTTCTTGTGCGTTTGCGTTTTTCTTGTAATTGCTGATTGGCTAAAGAATCCTTGGTTTTTTTTCTAGTTTACATTTCAACAGGAATCAGGACATTGCAGAGTCTTCTGGGATACTGACTTCTGAAAAACGCAGGCAAAAACGCAAGCGTTTTTAATGCGTTTTTAATGTGTTTTTCATGAGCTGCGCTTAAAAAAGCGCAGCAGGCACTGCGATTGCGTTTTTCTAAAAACGCATCGCACCAGTGTGTACAAGTCATCACGATTTTCATTCTTTTTCAAAAGACCTTGCGATTTTAAAAACGCATGCGTTTTTAAAAATGCAGCGCAAGCGCAGCAGTGTGTACAGGCCCTTAGTCTCCTCTGCCTGATTTGCTCGCCCTTTACTATAGAAAGTGCATTGTCTCAGCATGAGAACTATTGGCTAATCAGACAGGAACAGAGGTGTGGTAGGGTAAAACAGGAGAGGTGTGGTAGGGTAAAACAGGAGGGAAAGAGGCTTTAGCCAATCAGGCTGCATTAGTTACATCTGAAGGGAAGTACAGAAGCAACAAAGGACAACCAAGCATGCCCTGCAACTTCCTTTAAGTCTACCAAATTTTGTGTGTACCAAATAAGAGTCAGGTAAACTGGAGAATTATTATTTATCAACAAGAAAAGTAGTAGTGATTTTAACTTTTGGATTGCCTGGTTAGCATCCTTATTACTTGTTTACCAGATAAAAATAAAGAATTGATTTTTGATTTTATGCCCGGCAGTTACTCTTTAGGTCGCATTCCCAGTGCCACATAGCAGAGCTGCGTTATAAAGTCTTATAACGCAGCTTACCGCACTGCATTGATAAATAATCCTATGGGCCGTTCACAGTGCGACGTTATCGTCACGTTGAAAATGTTGTGTAGTGGTAACTCACTGCTTGCAGTGCGTTATCTCTTAATGCAGACATGTTGCGACTTTAACGTTGCATTAAACCGCAACGTCCCACTGTGAATATGCTCTTAAGGACTCTACCCTTCCGGAAAGAGTTTTAGTTCCTATTAGGTCTCTGGTTGCTACTGTGCTACCTAAATGTCTAGGCCTGGTACTAATAACCTGGCATTGCACATTTACATAATTCCTGACATATTTTTAAGACCCATTTTGTTCTTTGACCACCTGGTCCTGTACCAGGGCCGGTTCTCTCATGAAGCAAGGTGAAACATTTGCATCAGGTGCAGAGATTTCAGGAGCAGCATTTTTGTACTGTGTGTACCTTCCTGAGGAGGAATGTTGTTGTGTTGAGCTGCAGCATGTCATGTGAGAACGTTAATGAAGTAACGTAAGTGCATCTCAAGAGCCG
Organism: Hyperolius riggenbachi; assembly: GCF_040937935.1. Taxonomy (NCBI): domain Eukaryota; kingdom Metazoa; phylum Chordata; class Amphibia; order Anura; family Hyperoliidae; genus Hyperolius; species Hyperolius riggenbachi. The sequence goes on from NC_090650.1 coordinate 128,309,048, forward strand.
CCAGTGGATTTCCCTAATCTGCCTCAGCCTGGCCAGGGCTGGCAGTGTAGATGGAACTGTACAGGGAACATCTGCTCGGCGGGAGAGGGGCGCACAGTGCCGTCTGACGTCACTACCGTCTTAGTAGTTGGGCGTGATACAACCATACCTTTTCCTGCAGTAGTGTTTGATTCATTTGATGAACATCCCACCCACTACGTTTTCGTAGCTATGTGTGACATTTTTACACTATTTGCTGCAGTAGAGTCAGAATTTTTATATGTCATTTTACACCGGATATTTACTCTTAAGTTTAGAACACGTAAATTTTACAACCTAATTTAAGTCTATCACCCTAAGTCTAGCCTTATGGTGTACATGAGAGTACACACCAGGGGTATCTCCTTTTAATAGTGGAATTTGCATGTATAATTCCTTTAGTTTGTTGTAGAGCCCTATTATAGATCCGCATAGGTAAGAGCACCGTAAGCTTATGTTTTTTAGTCACCATGTTTAAACTGAGACCTAACCTGCAGTAAGGTCTTATTGTACGCAAAAAGCTGCATATTGAGCTTTTTATCAAGGTATTCTCATGGACTAACATCTGGTTTATCAGACAGCATTTTTAATAAAGCATATATAAAGTGAGAGTCGGAGAGATTTTAGTATATATAGGGTTTTACATATATGTATATTTATTTGTCACAGCACATGAAAAAAATGCAGAACAGCGGTAAATCCGCAGGAATTGAAGTAGCGTACATTTAGCTTCTTTTATGAGGCTCAAGCAATGGGCCATGTCATGAATTTATTTTTATTTTAAAAAAAGTGTCCCAAAAAAAATTTCATTATTGCGTATTTAACCACTTGAGGACCACAGTCTTCCTACCCCTTAAGGACCAGAGCCTTTTTCTCCATTCAGACCACTGCAGCTTTCACAGTTTATTGCTCAGTCATACAATCTACCACCTAAATGAATTTTACCTCCTTTTCTTGTCACTAATACAGCTTTCTTTTGGTGCTATTTGATTGCTGCTGCGAGTTTTAGTTTTTATTATATTGATCAAAAAAGACATGAATTTTGTAAAAAAAATGACTTTTTTAACTTTCTGTGCTGACATTTTTCAAATAAAGTAAAATTTCCTATACATTTGAGCGCGAAAGTTATTCTGCTACATGTCTTTGATAAAAAAAAACATTCAGTGTATATTTATTGGATTGGGTAAAAGTTATAGCGTTTACAAACTATGATGCCAAAAGTGAATTTTCCCATTTTGGAGCATCACTGACTTTTCTGAGCACCTGTCATGTTTCATGAGGTGCTAAAATTCCAGGATAGTAAAAATACCCCCCAAATGACCCATTTTGGAAAGAAGACATCCCAAAGTATTCACTGAGAGGCATGGTGAGTTCATAGAAGATTTTATTTTTTGTCACAAGTTAGCGGAAAATGACACTTTGTGACAAAAAAAAATGGAAAAAGGTCTCTTCTAACTTGCGACAAAAAAAAATTAAATCTGCCACAGACTCACTATGCTCCTCTCTGAATACCTTAAGGGTCTACTTTCCAAAATGGGGTCATTTGTGGGGTGTGTTTACTGTCCTGGCATTTTGGGGGGTGCTAAATTGTACTGTAAAGCCTAAAGGTGCTCATTGGACTTTGGGCCCCTTAGCGCAGTTAGGCTGCAAACAAGTGCCACACATGTGGTATTGCCGTACTCAGAAGAAGTAGTATAATGTGTTTTGGGGTGTATTTTTACACATACGAAACCAATAACTCTGGGTAAGGGGCTGAGGTCAATTAGGACAGAGGCAATCATACAATTTCGTATAACAAAGATAATCTTCATGCACTATGCCAACATAAATATATTTGAAAGAACAAGGAAGAGAATTGGCTCTTTGGTGCATGAAGATGTAAAAAATACTTTTTATTAAACAATCAAGTAAACATGATAATTAACTACTATATCTGATACAAATACATAAAACCCATTAAAAACGATACAGACACCATTCAAAAATGGAGCTACCCCTCCACACCACCCCCTGACCCAAAAGGATGGGGCTGCAGTCCCCACTGATCCAAAAATTGACGCCAAAAATCAAAAAGGCCACATAGAAAGAACACATGTGTATGTTTGTGCTAGCATGATGGAGACAGGACTGGAATGATTCCGCTGAGAAAACAGGCAGTTATGGAACATGAGCATATGCATACATTGATGCCTTATGGCACTGGCCCCCCACTCGCAGGGGTCACTCCACAAAAGATGTTATCCAGAAAGTGGCCGCAACCAGGCTTTAGATTAGATTGAGAATTGATTCCTTAGTGGCAAAGTTAATCTGTCATTGGATGCAGCAGCATGCAGAAAACCTGACATTCATAAGCTGGTTGTTAATAATGAAGGCAATGTAGTGTTCCAGCATATGAAGTAGACCATGAGCATAACAAATGCAGGCATAACATGCAAGACTTCCAAGCAATAATTCATATGTTGATGGAAACAGCGAAAGCATATGCACAAGCTTCCAGGCAAGGTTTCATGCAGTGATGGCGTCAGCATAAGCATGTATAGCCAAAAGTTGCCATATAGATAAATGGTGCAGCCATAAGATGGTTCCCAGCATAGTTACCAGTATAGGCATCAACCCCATACCCTTTTAGTGGGCCCCTCCTTTGAGGTTTGGGCCTATACTGAGGGATTTATCGTGTGGGTATTGGTTCCTGTATATTGAACAAATGTTTTTTGTTTCTCATTTTGTTTCTCATTTTGTTTTGTTTTGCTTTGATTTTCGTTTTTTGTTATTCATTATTATTTTTGTTTGGGTATAAGGAATAGGTACTCATATATGTGCATTCTCCTTTTTACCCATGTTCTTTTCCCCCCCCTCCTCTTTCCCTTTTCCCCGTTTCACGAGACTCCCCCAGCATGGTTAAGCGTCTGTTGGCCGCCTCACGGGGGCTCCTCACTTCCGGGTCCGCAGCAATGGAGCGCATTTGCGTCCCAGCTGCGGGCCGGATTCTGAGATTGTGCCTCCCATCTGGGCGATGACAGGACCCGGGCGCCCGCCTTTGGTGCGCGCGCGCGCTTTGCGCCTCACCCTTGCGGCTAGGAGCGCGTCATGCGCTCCACTGACAAGAAAACCACGCCTCCCTCAACAGGGGAGGTGGAATGGGGAGTGTCTCGGCGGCTGGGAGGAGGGAATAGGTCACATGGGGAGGTTTAAGAACGCCATAATGGCGTCCTACCTCCGTCATTTAGCTGCTTTGCCTTTGAAAAGGCCGCCAGGGGCGGCGAAACATGTCAGGCGTTCAGTAGCTTTGGAGCCCCGCTTCCACCATCACCTCTGATCCACCATTGATCCTTTATGGCCGGCTTCATGGAAAATACATTTCAGGAGGACTGGTAACTATGCCGGAAAATACATATCAGAAGGACTGGTAACTATGCTGGGAACCATCTTATGGCTGCACCATTTATCTATATGGCAACTTTTGGCTATACATGCTTATGCTGACGCCATCACTGCATGAAACCTTGCCTGGAAGCTTGTGCATATGCTTTCGCTGTTTCCATCAACATATGAATTATTGCTTGGAAGTCTTGCATGTTATGCCTGCATTTGTTATGCTCATGGTCTACTTCATATGCTGGAACACTACATTGCCTTCATTATTAACAACCAGCTTATGAATGTCAGGTTTTCTGCATGCTGCTGCATCCAATGACAGATTAACTTTGCCACTAAGGAATCAATTCTCAATCTAATCTAAAGCCTGGTTGCGGCCACTTTCTGGATAACATCTTTTGTGGAGTGACCCCTGCGAGTGGGGGGCCAGTGCCATAAGGCATCAATGTATGCATATGCTCATGTTCCATAACTGCCTGTTTTCTCAGCGGAATCATTCCAGTCCTGTCTCCATCATGCTAGCACAAACATACACATGTGTTCTTTCTATGTGGCCTTTTTGATTTTTGGCGTCAATTTTTGGATCAGTGGGGACTGCAGCCCCATCCTTTTGGGTCAGGGGGTGGTGTGGAGGGGTAGCTCCATTTTTGAATGGTGTCTGTATCGTTTTTAATGGGTTTTATGTATTTGTATCAGATATAGTAGTTAATTATCATGTTTACTTGATTGTTTAATAAAAAGTATTTTTTACATCTTCATGCACCAAAGAGCCAATTCTCTTCCTTGTTCTTTCAAATATTTTTACACATACTCATGCTGGGTGGGAGAAATATCTCTGTAAATGACAATTTTTTGTTTTTTTTACACACAATTGTCCATTTACAGAGATATTTCTCCCACTCAACATGAGTATGTGTAAAACTACACCCCAAAACACATTAAACTACTTCTCCTGAGTACGGCGATACCACATGTGTAGCAGTTTTTTGCCCCCTAACTGCGCTAAGGGGCCCAAAGTCCAATGAGTACCTTTAGGATTTCACAGGTCATTTTGCGACATTTGGTTTCAAGACTATTCCTCACGGTTTAGGGCCCCTAAAATGCCAGGGCAGTATAGGAACCCCACAAATGACTCCATTTTAGAAATAAGACACCCCAAGGTATTCCGTTAGGAGTATGGTGAGTTCATAGAAGATTTTATTTTTTGTCACAAGTTAGCGGAAATTGATTTTAATTGTCTTTTTTCACAAAGTGTCATTTTCCGCTAACTTGTGACAAAAAATAAAATCTTCTAGGAACTGGGGTGTCTTTTTTCTAAAATGGGGTCACTTGTGAGGTTCCTATACTGCCCTGGCATTTTAAGGGCCCAAAACCGTGAGTAGTCTGGAAACCAAATGTCTCAAACTGTTCAGGGGTATAAGCATCTGCATATTTTGATGACAGGTGGTCTATGAGGGGGCGAATTTTGTGGAACCGGTCATAAGCAGGGTGGCCTTTTAGATGACAGGTTGTATTGGGCCTGATCTGATGGATAGGAGTGCTAGGGGGGTGACAGGAGGTGATTGATGGGTGTCTCAGGGGGTGGTTAGAGGGGAACATAGATGCAATCAATGCACTGGGGAGGTGATCGGAAGGGGGTCTGAGGGTTTGGCCGAGTGATCAGGAGCCCACACGGGGCAAATTAGAGCCTGATCTGATGGGTAGGTGTGCTAGGGGGTGACAGGTGGTGACAGGAGATGATTGATGGGTGTCTCAAGGTGTGATTAGTGGGGGGAATAGATGCAAGCAATGCACTGGCGAGGTGATCAGGGCTGGGGTCTGAGGGTGTGGGCGGGTGATTGGGTGCCCTAGGGGCACATAGGGGTATAATCTGATGGGTAGCAGTGACAGGTGGTGACAGGGGGTGATTGATGGGTAATTAGTGGGTGTTTAGAGGAGAGAACAGATGCAATGCACTTGGGAGGTGATCTGACGTCGGATCTGCGGGCGATCTATTGGTGTGGGTGGGTGATCAGATTGCCCGCAAGGGGCAGGTTAGGGGCTGATTGATGGGTGGCAGTGACAGCGGGTGATTGATGGGTGGCAGTGACAGGGGGTGATTTACTGGTGATTGACAGGTGATCAGTGGGTTATTACAGGGAAGAGCAGATGTAAATAATGCACTGGCGAATTGATAAGGGGGGGTCTGAGGGCAATCTGAGCGTGTGGGCGGGTGATTGGGTGCCCGCAAGGGGCAGATTAGGGTCTGATCTGATAGGTAACAGTGACAGGTGGTGATAGGGGGTGATTGATGGGTAATTATTGGGTGTTTAGAGAAGAGAAGAGATGTAAACAATACACTTGGGAGGTGATTTGACGGCGGGTTTGCGGGCGATCTAATGGTGTGGGTGGGTGATCAGATTGCCCGCAAGGGGCAGGTTAGGGGCTGATTGATGGGTGGCAGTGACAGGGGTGATTGATGGGTGATTGATGGGTGATTGACGGGTGATTGACAGGTGATTGACAGGTGATCAGGGGGGATAGATGCATACAGTACACAGGGGGGGGGGGGGGTCTGGGGAAAATCTGAGGGGTGGAAGGGGTGATCAGGAGTCCCCAGGGGGCAGTTTAGGAAATTTAAAAAAAAAATAGCGTTGACAGATAGTGACAGGGAGTGATTGATGGGTTATTAGGGGGTGATTGGGTGCAAACAGTGGTCTGGGGGGTGGGCAGGGGGGGTCTGAAGGGTGCTGTGGGTGATCAGGGGGCGGGGGAGGGCAGATCAGTGTGTTTAGGTGCAGACTAGGGTGGCTGCAGCCTGCCCTGGTGGTCCCTCGGACACTGGGACCACCAGGGCAGGAGGCAGCCTGTATAATACACTTTGTATACATTACAAAGTGTATTATACACTTTGTAGCGGCGATCGCGGGGTTAACAACCCGCCGGCGCTTCCGAACGGCCGGCGGGTTGTCATCGCGGGTGGGCGGAGCCAGTTGCCGGGGGAAGCGCGCGTCATCAATGACACGATCCCTCCCCCGGCATGCCGAAAGGACGCAACGCCCTTGGGCGTATTGCGGTCCTTTCAGCGTCCACTTTGCCGCCGCCCATCGGCTGTGGGCGGTCGGCAAGTGGTTAAGCCATGTTTTAAAGGTTTCAATACGGTTATTCATTTTTAAACACGCCCCTTGGCAACATATTGCCAAGGGCGCTCTTCTATGTAAAGATGCCGTCTTGCCGTACTCGTCACCAGAGGAAGGCGCGGCTAAGCGCCGAAACCGGTAGTGACGTCAGTGTGCGCCTCTCTCCCCGCCGAGCAGACGCTCCCTGTACAGTTCCATCTACACTGCCAGCCCTGGCCAGGCTGACGCAGATTCGGGAAATCCACTGGTGGCTCTTGAGATGCGCTTACGTTACTTCATGATTGTAAGTGTAATTCTATTTTTTGCATTGATTTTACATTAGGTAATGCACTAACGGAGCGCTCTCTCCCTTCCCTCTTGTTTTTATCACTAGTGACTGGCGCCACCCAGTTTTCGAGAGCAGCACCCATACCTAATTGCATTCATTTAAAGGCCCATACTGTTTAGTGGAGCGCAAGTGTTTTTCTTTTTTCTTGAGAACAATAATGAAGCAGAGTAAATCGTTGGGTGCTGCGCAATCATTCCAAATTTGGGGGGGGGGGGGGGGTGCATCCTCACAAGTTTTCCTCAGGCAGCAAAAAGTCTAGAACCGACCCTGTTCTGTACATATTGTATATTTGCATATTAGGTATAGGTATTGGTTTGTTCACTGTTTTTGCACCATGCCTGCATTATTATTATTCAAATTAAACTTGCTACATTTATACTCTGCACTTTTTTCATTATTCACTGGTTAATGTGTGGTCACTAGCTTAATTACCTCTGAGGCTTATAACATTTGTTTACCCAAAATGTATGTAAGAATACCTGTTAGACATTGCAGCTTTGTTTATTTAGTAATGTAGCACTGAATCTGTTTGGCTGATGAGATGAGACAGCAATGCCAGCAATGGTCCAAGCGCCCGCATTCTACTAGCTGGTGGCTAAACAAGGGACAGAAACAAAATATAATTATCCCAGGTCCCACCTGCAGATACCCCCAAGCAGTGACCAGTGGTACAGTTACCTTCCCTCCTCCATCCCCAAGTATTAGCACAGAAGAAGCTATGTGACTATATTTACCTGATCCAACTGCCTCCTGTATCCTCTTCCTCCTGGCAGGCTCTCATGCTGTGCTGCATACACGGCTCCCATCATGGGGTCAATTCATAAAGCATTCCCGCATGCGGTAATGCTCAAAACAGCTGACTTTATCGACCACTTAGCAAAATGTCAATTCATAGAAGCTGTTACCGCATGAAAAGCTGAAATTCCTGAGCAGTGAGGTAAATTACCGCCTTGTGCGGTGATTATCTCAACACGTCTAAATGTCAATTCATAAAGATTAGAGCAGGTGGTATTGGGAAGGAAAATACCATCTGCTTTGAAGAAGTGATAAGGATGCGGATAACAGCAAAGTTAATGGAGACAGATCTCCCAGGCAGCAGCGGTGAGAGCAGAACAAAAAAGGCTTCCCACAATACCCCAGGCTGTGTTTTTTAACCTCTTGGGTACCTGTTTTCATATTTTTTTTACATCAGAAAGCCTGCATGTGTAACATTTTTTTAAGTTCTTCTAAGCTGTGGCAATTAAATAGATTGTTTATAAAGACTAATAGACAGATTTAGCGCAGATTCAGGGCAAACAGAGGCAGTTTAAAAAAATGCCAATCTAAAGGGAAGTTGGGGGATGCCTTTTTTATTGTAACGCTGCCTCGGCATGGAGAAAATGTATCAACTCAGCTTAGTTCGGGAAATCCCCGAACTCCTATTGCAACTGCAAGCATTTTTATGAATTAGCACACAAAAGTCTACAATACCGAACGCTGTATTTTCCCGCCAAAATGTTTTCCCCGCACAGCCTTTAATGAATCGACCCCCATGCGTGGGAAAGTGGGAGGGAGGTGGAGTGGGCCCCAATAGCAGCCCTCCCTCCCCCCACCACCACCATGGCAGGGGTTGTGGAAGCTATTGCCATGCACTGCTACCAGAGCTACAAAAGTTCCTGGAGAAGCCCTGTAAAAACAAGTTAAAAGTCTTGTGTTTGTGTAGATTGAACATTATAGTTTATTCATTCTCCACTTAGATACAATAAGTGAAATGACATAGAGCTGTATTTGTAAAACAACACAAGACTGTTTGTGTTGCTAGGATATGTCTTTCAGTCAACATGGAACATGAGAAGTATATTGTGCTTAGAAATCAGAATCAATATATCAAATAATCAAAAAGAAATCCCTGCAGCAGATTTGTTGTTATATTGCAAAGAACAAATAGATGCAAAATGTGAAATGGAATGGACTTCACTTTTGCAATATCTGAGCTGTCAAGGAGTAAACACCATTGTCACTCTAAATTTGTGGAGTTTATCTTCTTCCAGGCAGAGTGAGATTCAGTGAGCTGTGCAGGAAGGAAAAGCACTCAGAAAATAGCCACATTCTACTTTCTTCTGTTTCTGATGACTCCACAAGCCTAGGATGCAACACAGTAGTCCATATGATAACATTTATTTATCCATCTCCAGCCCAACCTTTTTTTTAGCTCTGTAGACTACGGAACAGCAGGATAAAATATAATAAAAACTTTGAAAGTGCTGGGGAGGCAGCGGTGGACTCACCTTCGGAAAGCAGACACGATACAACTGTCTGACAAGTTTAAACACATTTATTATGAATACCCCAAAAGTGCAACGTGTTTCGCAGGCAAAGCCCGCTTCCTCAGGCAATAGAAGGGGGTCACAAACTGTGGACAGAGACAAAAACAGAACAGCGAGCTACAGAGTTGGTATTGTGCAAATTTTATACATAAAGATTCCAAGGAATAGTGATAGCACATTTATACAGTGAATATATGAATATATAAATATATAAAATATATAAAACAGCATATAATATACCAGGATAAGTTGTAACCCATTGTGGCTATAAGATGTGGCCTATAATATATTCGGTACACATGGGAAGATGAATAAATATATATATATATATATATATATATATATATGTGTATATATATATATATATATATATATATATATATATATATATGTATGTATATGGGGTGGGAGACAAGGGGATATGTATTTGGTATGTGGGGGTGACTATGTGGACGTATTGGTGATCTGAGGTGATATCACACAATAGATGCGGTAGTGTAAACTTGGATACAGAATGACATTATGGGTTTTTGAAAAGTAGTGAAGCATTAGGGTAGGTGGAGTGACAACATAGTATAACATAGAAAATAAACAGTATAGGGTAAATAAGTGCAAATGCAAGAAGAATTCTTTTCAGTAGCTCGTAAGATGCGGGTTTAGTGCCTCTGTAGCGTCTAGAGGACACTCTGTGCTTTAAATGCTAGTAGTGAATGGAGATTCCCCCAATGGGAGAGGGCAGCGTGGGGAGGAGGGGGTGGGGCCAGTTAGCGCGGGCGTGTATGGGTGGCCTATCACACGCTGCCACATGTAAGGAGTCTTTGCTTGCGAATATATTGCGCTGTGAGGCTAACTGTACGTGCGACGATGACATCGCCTCCAAGTTAGATAAATTGCTGGCGCAGGCGCAATGAGTGCAATGATTACATCGCATCCCAGCTAGATGAAGTTCTGGTGCAGGCGCGGTGAATGCGACGATTATGGCGCATCCAGGATGGAAAATTGCTAGCGCAGGCATAATGGATGTTGTTCATTAGTAAGGGAGTTCACGCGACGTAGGGCTAAGCGTGATGGTATAAAGCAATGAAATAAAATATTATAAAACGACGTATCAAATTGTAGTGGGAGTATTGGCAAAAAAAATAAGGTTAATATTAGAAAAAGTATTAATCGTTAAAAAGTTTTTAGGGTTCTATTGGATATGGTGGTGCTCGTATGCTGTCATCTAGTGATCAAGAGGAGGAATGACCTCTCTCATAGGCAGCCATTATTATATGTGGGACTGCATTGTTGGAAGTACAGAATAACATACATAAAATCACAAACACATGAATAGTGGATATTTTAAAAAGTAAATATAAATATAGAACCAGGATAGTACACTAAAGAACCTCCTACTGGATACAATGTTTTTACATATAAAATACATGGTGGTACTCATAAAATAATAATAGTAATAGATGATAGTAAAAATTAGTAATAAAATTACACATTTGGCTTGATTCACTAACCGGCGCTAAGCCAGTTAGTGTGCCCTAAGTGTTAGTGTGCGCAAACCGCGGCGTTAGGTGGTGTGCACAATAGAATAAATTGGGGTGCGCTGGGCCTATATATAACTGACCCCCAATAGGGGGGGCCCTACCCCCTGTCACAATACTTAAACGACACAAAAAAGACTTGCAGGGGGTATCTTCAAACAGTATCAAAATGTTTATTGAAAAAATCCTATACAACCTTCATAGTACCCTTATCCCCCCTTAAAAAACACGGCCGTATTTCCACTTGTCAGCTGACCATACACCCTCTCATACTCAGCACTCACTCAACAGTTTTGTATACAGAGATTTCATTTCCTGTATCACGTTGCATGTGACAGGATTCAATCTTCTACTATAAAATGAACTGAGTAATAAATCTAGCAGCATGCAGTCACTAAGGATAACAAGTCCCAGCTGGAGCCAGACAGCAAAGGATTGGTAGAGGTGACTATTAATGGCAATTTGCCCTCGCAGATGGTCTCATGACTTTCTTCAATCGCAAAAAAGATTGCAAAAAAATCAAAAAATATCAGCCCCTAATGTAGTCCACTGATACCAGTATCCTGGAGAGTGGTCAACCACAGCCCATTCCCGTAGTATTGGTTCTCCCAATTTCTTCACAGGGGAAGGGATGGGGGGCTTAAATCCTTAGCCACATAAAGCATATTGCCATGCAAAGCAGACACACGAGTGCGGATATATGACACTGCCCAGCTGCGCTCTCACCACCGCTGTTTGTGCTGTTATCATCTGCCCTGCTGTTGCATAAGATCACGATTCCACCTTCCTCCGCTTTTTGTCCTCCTTAGATAAGGACACTCTGCTGCAGTCTCTCCAAGAGGTGTCTCACCACACGCTGATACACAGCTTCCTGGTCAGCTGAGCGTGACGGCCGTGTTACGTGACATGTTTCACTTGGTTAACTCCAAGCTTTCTCAAACGTTAGTTGGTTTGCGCCCACACGATTGAAACAATCCCGCTCACTGCGCACGCGGGTAATAGTGCTGCTGGCCCCTAAAAGGCACACCCGGTGTGATGAAAATGGCGCATTGGGTGCCCGTTAAGCAGCGTTATGATGCGCCACTTCAGGGGCATCCAATGCACCATTTTCGTCTCACCGGATGTGACTTTTAAGGGCTAGCGGGTGCAACGTTATCGTCGCACCGCGCACTAATATTAGCGCACCCGCGCAGTGCGTGCAGTTCACGGGGCTGCACGCAAAGTAGGTTTGCGCACACTAGCGGCCAAAAAGGGCTTTTTACACCGGCGCTAACACTTAGCGCCGGTTAGTGAATCAAGCCCCTTGTGATTAAAATAGAACATATTACTAAATATAGGAATAAAGTATGTAATAGAAAAATAGCAGAAGTCGATCAAACTAAGACATGGTTATATATCAATATTAATAAAAAGGTTGCTGACAAAAGGTATGATAGGAACGTGTTTAAAAAGAGCGACTGGATAAAAAGTGTATTGTAGTAATTGGATGTTACATTGGATTAGTGGATCTTTTCTAGTTGCTCATTTAAACCCCCTGGAGTCAGGGTTTTCAAGATCTGTATCCAGTACATTTCTGTTTTTTTGAGTTGATCAAAGACATCCGGTAAGAAAGGGCGTACTGAGTTGATTAGTGTGATACGAAATAGATCTGGGTTGCTATCGTGGTGAGTGTGAAAGTGCCCTGATACACTGTGTAATGGGAATGTGTTAATAATATTTCTTTTATGCTGTCCAATCCTACTGTGTGCTGTTTGTGTGATCCGCCCCACATACTGGAGACGGCAAGGGCATGAAATGAGGTAAATGACAAAGTTGGATTCACATGTGAGATGTCCATTTATTGGATAATGGATATAGGTGACATTGGAAGAAAAGGATTGATCGGGCTGGATGAAACTACATGCTGTACAACGGGGTTTCCCAACAGGTGTAGCAACCAGGTACCCGAGATGATGAAATTGAAGTATTGGGGATGCATGTTTTTTTTAGTCGGCTTGGAGCTAACATATTACGAAGATTTAGAGCTCTCCTGTATGTTATAGACGGTGTGCGGGGTAGTAGGGGACGAAGATGTGGATCTTGCATTAAGATATCCCATCTCTTTTTAACCACTTGCCGACCGCGCACTCATACCGCGCGTCGGCAAAGTGGCAGCTGCAGGACCAGCGACGCAGTACTGCGTCGCCAGCTGCATGCTGATTAATCAGGAAGCAGCCGCTCGCGCGAGCGGCTGCTTCCTGTCAATTCACGGCGGGGGGCTCCGTGAATAGCCTGCGGGCCGCCGATGGCGGCTCGCAGGCTAAATGTAAACACAAGCGGAAATAATCCGCTTTGTTTACATTGTACGGCGCTGCGCAGCAGCGCCGTAAGGCAGATCGGCGATCCCCGGCCAATCAGCGGCCGGGGATCGCCGCCATGTGACAGGGGACGTCCTGTCACTGGCTGCACAGGACGGATAGCGTCCTGTGCAGCCCTGATCTCCGGGGGGGAGCAGGTAGGAGAGGGAGGGGGGAATTTCGCCGCGGAGGGGGGCTTTGAGGTGCCCCCCCCGCCAGCCACATGCAGGCAGGAGAGATCGGACCCCCCCAGCACATCATCCCCCTAGTGGGGAAAAAAGGGGGGTGATCTGATCTCTCTGCCTGCTACATGATCTGTGCTGGGGGCTGCAGAGCCCACCCAGCACAGATCACTCAACACAGCGCTGGTCCTTAAGGGGGGGTAAAGGGTGGGTCCTCAAGTGGTTAATGAGCACGGTGGCGTAGTGGTTAGCTCTCTCGTCTTGCAGCGCTGGGTCCCTGGTTCGAATCCCAGCCAGGGCACTATCTACAAAGAGTTTGTATGTTCTCTCCGTGTCTGCGTGGGTTTCCTCCAGGCACTCCGGTTTCCTCCCACATTCCAAAAACATACGGATGAGTTAATTGGCTCCCCCTAAAAATTGGCCCTAGACTACAGTACTTACACTACATAATATAGACATATGGCAATGGTAGGGATTAGATTGTGAGCTCCTTTGAGGGACAGTTAGTGACAAGATATATATATATATACACTGTACAGCGCTGCGTAATATGTCGGCGCTATATAAATACTAAATAATAATAATAATAATAATGATGTTACGTATGTCCATGTGTTGAGCATTATACCGGGTGATAAATCTGGGAGGGCCTTCTGAGTCAGTAGGGGTGCTGCCGATCTCGGCAGTTGGGCGTGGAATAGTGGCTTGGTGTTTAGCATCCTTAATGAGTTTTTGGGGGTATTTCCGGGCTGTAAATTTTTGGTTGAGTATTTTGCACTGGGTGTTGTATTGGTGTCGATCTGTACAATGTCTGGAGATTCTTTTGTATTGGCTGTATGGGGTGTTAGTGATCCATGGGTGATGATGAAAGCTGTTGAAATGTATGTAGTTATTGGCATCAACTGGTTTAAAATATTTCATAGTCTTAATTTGGTGATTGTCAGTGTAAAGTGTTAGATCAAGGAATTCTATGGAAGTTTGGTTGTGCTGGTGTGTAAACTGTAGGCTGGCTGGGTTGGAATTAAGGTAGCTAACAAAATCTGGAATGAGTGTGGTGTCACCCTTCCATATAAAAATAAGATCGTCAATATATCTCCTGTAAAAAACGATATTGTTAAGGTAGGAGTTGTTGGTGGACATTTTTAGTTGCTCAAGGTATCCCATAGTAAGGTTTGCATAGGATGGGGCAAATGAGCTCCCCATCGCTGTGCCACTGATCTGATGATAGATTTTGTCGTTAAATGTGAAGACGTTATTGTTTAAGATGAATTCAGCACAGTGTACAAGGAATTCTTGTTGTTTGTTGGGCATGATGGTGTCTAGGGCCAGAAAGTTTGTAAAGCAGTGAGTCCAAAGGAGTGGGGGATGTTGGTGTATAAAGATGTGACATTGCAAGAGAGCCAAACGAAGTCCTGCTACCAATTGATGTGTTGTAAAAGTGAGATGAGATGCTGGGAGCCTTTTAGAAAGGAGTTTATGCTCTGTACATGTGGTTGTAAGTGTTGGTCGAGAAATTTTGACAAATTACTAGTAATTGAGTTGATTCCCGAGATAATGGGTCTTCCTGGTGGTTTTTGTAAATTTTTATGGATTTTAGGTAGGTAATAGAATAGCGGAGTGCTTGGTAGAGGATAGATAATGAAATTCCTATTGTTTTTTGTTTACCATCACGCTTAGCTCTACGTCGCGTGAACTCCCTTACTGATAAACAACATCTATTGTGCCTGCACTAGCAATTTTCCATCCTGGATGCGCCATAATCGTCGCATTCACCACGCTTGCGCCGGAACTTCATCTAGCTAGGATGCGACGTAATCGTCGCACTCAATGCGCCTGCGCATGAACTTCATCTAGCTGGGATGCCATGGAAAAAGGATCCGCAAACCAGATTTGGCTTGGTGAAAAAATGTCTATTCTTTATTTAGAAAGTTCCACATGACAAAAATAGTGCAATAAAATCTCAGGATCGACTAACGCATATCGGGCCTACAATCTGCCCTTAGTCATAGTCATAGGACTATGACTAAGGGCAGATTGTAGGCCCGATACGCGTTAGTCGATCCTGAGATTTTATTGCACTCTTTTTGTCATGTGGAACTTTCGAAATAAAGAATAGACATTTTTTCGCCAAGTCTGGTTTGCGGATCCTTTTTCCATGATTTGCACTAAAGGACTGGCTCTCTAGATCCTGCACCGACTGGTATGTGTCAATATGGGGGTAGAGCGTTCATAAACTTGTTCTCATCTAGCTGGGATGCGATGTAATCATTGCATTCATTGCGCCTGCGCCAGCACTTTATCTAACTTGGAGGCGATGTCATCGTCGCACGTACAGTTAGCCTCACAGCGCATGTGTGTGCCAATACATTCGCACGCATAGACTCCTTACATGTGGCAGCGTGTGATAGGCCACCTATACACGCCCACGTTACCTGGCCCCACCCCTCCTCCCCGCGCTGCCGTCTCCCATTGGGGGAATCTCCATTCACTACTAGCATTTAAAGCACAGAGCGTCCTCTAGACGTTACAGAGGCGCTAAACCCGCATCTTACGAGCTACTGGTAAGAACTCTTCTTGCATTTGCATTTATTTACCCTATACTGTTTATTTTCTGTGTTATACTATGTTGTCACTCCACCTACCCTAATGCTTCTCTACTTTTCAAATATCCATAATGCCATTCTGTATCCAACTAAGTTTACACTACCGCATCTATTGTGTAATATCACTTCAGATCACCAATACGTCCACATAGTCACCCCCACATACCAAATACATATCCCCTTGTCTCCCACCCCCAATATATATATATATATATATATATATATATATATATATATATATATATATATATATATATATATATATATATTCATCTTCCCATGTGTCCCGAATATATTATAGGCCACATCTTATAGCCACAATGGGTTACAAATTATCCTGGTATATTATATGCTGTTTTATATATTTATATTCATATATTCACACCTCAGGTCTCATACCATACTATCATTACCAACTTACCAAATTACCAACTGTACAAATGTGCTATTACTATTGTTTGGAATCTTCATTTATAAAATTTGCACAATACCAACTCTGTAGCTTGCTATAGCATGTTCTGTTTTTGTCACTGTCCACAGTTTGTGACCCCCTTCTATTGTCTGAGGAAGCAGGCTTTGCCTGCGAAACGCGTCACACTTTAGGGCTATTCATAATAAATGTGTTTAAACTTGTGTCAGACAGTTGTATCGAGGCTGCTTTCCAGAGGTGAGTCCACCACTGCCTCCCCAGCACTTTTAAAGTTTGTATTACATTTTATTCTGCTGGTGCCTCTGTTCCGTGGTCTACATACACCCCTGGTGGAGGGTTGATCGACCCCTACCTTTCCTGAACTACAGAGAGCGACTTTTTAATCCTGAGTGAGGACAGGTCTAATCTCTTCACCTGCCTATACAGTGGTTTGCCTGAGTGGTAACCCATGTTTGTGAGTATACGTATCTCACTTCTTAATATTCCACTTATTTTAGTACATACTACACTATATTGGGCTCTCGGTGTCCCTTTTTTAAAAATCTTTTTTAGCTCTGGATAGATTGGGTTAATGTTAGCTTGTATTGTTGTTTCTCCTGTTTACGTCATCATTGGGTACATTCTCCTTCATTTTTCTGTACGTTGGACCTCCATGTATTTCTATGACTTACTTACTGAACAGGAAGAGCTGAGATTCAAATCCTGGTGTCCTGTGTCAGAGGCAGAGCCCTTAACTACTCTGCGACCTCCAAATGCCAATTGGCGGCTGCAGAGTGGCTCCCCCAGGACCGCCTAACGCCGATTGGCATCAAGTCCTGGGGCGGAGATTAGCGGGGAATGTGCGGTATCTGTAAATAATCAGCACTGGGTGTCAAATTCCCTATTGCCCAGCAATAATGTATTACAGTGTGTAAAGTGTATTCAACAGATATTACGTCATGCACTTTTACACAGTGAAGGTTATAGGGGCCGCAGCTGAACAATACAACAAAGGAACACATTGGAAGCCTAATGCCCTGCAAGGCAGCAACTTATGGGCTAGGAAGTGGCAGCCTAATAGCATTATTTATCTTCCCCTTGTGGGAAGCCAAAGACAAATTAGGACCAAACAGGGCCCAAGGAAGAACAGTGAATTGGCCTCCCACTTTTTTGGTTAAAAAGGTACCCAAGCAAGTTGGAAGATTTCAGTCCAACGGGCAATGGGAGACTGCAATTCTTTACACTGCCACAGAGGCAGTCTGACTTTTGTCTGCAGGCCACACCACTGTTATCAGACAGTTTTGTGGCACCTAGATACCAGAATTAAAGGGCTATGCAACTCAACATTTCCTTTTTCTTCTCTACAGCATAAAATCTACTACCTCCTTGCTTCAGTGGACAGCTTCTGGCAGCATCCAAAGAGGTGATAACATTTATCTTTTGTTTACATTACATTTGTTTACATTACATTTGTTTGTTTACAATTTACATTGTCAGATACATTTAGTAAACATTGAAACTGAGCAGTATTGAGCTTAGAAGCAGAAAGAGCTGAGAAGTTAGAAGTGATCACTGTGATGATCCGCTCAGCTGGCTGCACAGGCAGACAGCTGTTTGTCCATTCCTCTAGTCTGTGGGCTGCAGGTCTCTGGAACAGAGACCTGTCTTTTCATTGCAAGTTTCTGTTCTGTTCTCTTGCTGGGGAATTTGCATACATTCGTTATGCAAATCCCCTACCTGCCTTCTTTGATGACTGGCACTATAAGAGCTTTATGTTTCCCAAAATGCTTTGCTGGTCATTTCCCTTCCTTGCTCAGTTCCTGATGGACACTGCTGGAGTGTCAGCCATTGCTATCTAGTATAGTTAATTCCTGGGGGTTGCTTTTGGCTCCCCTTCTAGCCCAGTCAGGTTGTATTATCTGTATTGCCTGTTCTGTCTTGTCTTGCCTGTTTGCCATTGTCCTGTCCCTATGGTGGTTGACAGGAAATGGTTCTGATCTATGTTCTTGGAGTATAGCTGGTGCAGCGGTTGCTACCAGCTATCTCTTCTGTTCTGTTTCCTGGGATCGCGCTAGCTACTTTGTGCGAGCGCTGGGGATCCTTCTGTTCTGTCTTGTCGGTCGCGATTGCGCTGTCACCAACGGCGGTTGATAGCGAATCGTTCTGTCTTGCTGAGATCGCACTAGCCGCTAGCGTTAGCGGCTGTGGATCTTTCTGATCTATGTTCCTGCTTGGATCACACTTGCTCTGGCGGAAGAGCGGTGGATCCTTCCTGCCTAGTTCTTGTTTTTCGTGTGTCTGTCTTGTCCGCTGCGCTTGCTACAGGCTCGGTGAGGTAACCGTTAAGCAAGCGCTCGCGTCCCCTGTTTCATGTTTGTCTGTTTATGGTTAGTTAGGCGTGCTTGTCGCTATTGTGCTTATCACGTGGAGATCGCGCATAACCGCGTGCACTGTTGCGAATGAGTGCGGTGTTCGCGGTTAGCTAGCGGTTGTTATTTTCCGTATCTCCTTATTGTATTTGCTGTGCCTTTGCTACCCTTGTATTCTATTCTGTTCTGCCTTGTGTCACGTCTCGCGATCGCACCTCTCGCGATCGCGTTCCTATTTCGTATCTGCTGTTGTGTGTGCGCGGTCGCGGAGTGGCGACTGGATTGGCGCACACACATACAACCTATCCCTTTTGCTCAATCTCATTCACAATCGCCTCTCTTGCGATTGCATTCTGCGCTTCGTACAATTCCTGTCTGGCACTTGTGGAGGTACAGAGGATTGGTTCCTCTGCACTCCCCAGCGCCATCTGCCGACAGGAATTTCCCTCTACAGGTGCGTAGCACCTTTTGCTGGGTTCCTGCAAATTATACGCTTGTGGAGGATCTCCGCCGTGTCAGCGCACGCGTTGTGCGCTGATCACGGGGAAAGTTCCACAATTGTGACAATCACCAGATCAATTCTAATATATAAATACAGCAGCTATGCAATAAAATGCAATGGAAGTTTTCAGAGATGATAATCTGTACTTTGGGAATTTATTTGTAGACAGACAATTTTACTTGTGCACAAAAGCAAATATGATAACTGCATGGGTAATAAAAAGTAGAAAACACATTTTTATTGAATGTTATGTCAAAGTTTTATCCCACTTTAAGCAGCTGGGTCCTCCAGGTACCAAAATTGAATAACCACTTTGTACCCTAAACAAATTGATTTATTATCATACAATTTGTACGAATAGTATCACTTTCTTAGTAATGAAACCTAAACTGATTCTCTTCCTCATTGCATGTTTATTAATTTTGTATTGGTGTCTGCTTGTATTGGGATTTGCTTTCATCACCATATTATCACCTGCATGGCATACAGGAAAAAACAGCATTTGAAAATGTTGGCACATTGTAATCCAAAGTTTTATTT
This sequence comes from Hyperolius riggenbachi, assembly GCF_040937935.1. Lineage (NCBI taxonomy): Eukaryota > Metazoa > Chordata > Amphibia > Anura > Hyperoliidae > Hyperolius > Hyperolius riggenbachi. The sequence goes on from NC_090650.1 coordinate 128,328,670, forward strand.
TGTGTGCTGGATGTAGTAGAATATTGATAATGTTAACAATGTTCTACTATCACCTATCGTAACCTAACTCTCACATACGCCTAACACTAACCCCCCTTACCAACAACTAATACCAACCCAACCCTGTTCACCACTAATCAAAACTGCTAATTTGGTCCAATAATTCCTGTTGTAAAATACTGTGCACCATGATTACACAGCTGGTGCCAGTGAGTACAATATCAACATTAATGTCTATAGGACACCATAATTACATGTCTTGGCCTGTACTTGCTATACTTCTGTTTCTTGTTTAGCAAATTCTGAACTAATAATGTTTTTATGATTAAGGGTATAATATAATAAAGTGCCAGTCCAAGCTCCCATTTTAGTGCATAAGATAGTCAATTTACATTCATTAGAAATGCACAACGTTTTTTGTACATCTGTACTTTTTGAAGTATGCATATTTAAAATTCCAGGCTCCCAACTGTCCCTTTTTAAGAGGTGTAATCAGGGGTGTAACTAGTGTAACCCGATTTATCCATAAAAACAAGGAACACCAAGAGCCCCAATAGTGTAATATGTACTGGTAAATGGTTACTAGATAGAGTAAATATTAATACTCACAAACCAGGGTTACCATTAGGCAACCACTGTAAAGGCAGGTGGGGAGATTTTCCTGACCCCACTCAGGAATAAGAAGTCGCTCTCTGTAGTTGACAAAAAAGGGGGTTCAACCCTCCACCCAGGGTGGACTCAATATTATGCAGGAGAACAGAGGCGCCAAAAGGATAAAAGGAAGCTAAATGAGCTTAAAAACCAAATCCTTGGTAAATAGAGGAGGTAGTGGTGGACTTACCTCCTCCAAGTAGACACACAACGACTGTAGTGAAGACAGTCAATATATTTTATTTATGAAATCCAAATATGCAACGCATTTCGCAGGTTTGAACCCGCTTCATCAGGCAATAACAACGGAGCAATAGCATATGTGGTCAGTAAAAGAGCCAGGCACCTCTGTCAACAACTACAGTCGTTGTGTGTCTACTTGGAGGAGGTAAGTCCACCACTACCTCCTCTATTTACCAAGAATTTGTTTTTTAAGCTCATTTAGCTTCCTTTTATCCTTCTGGCGCCTCTGTTCTCCCGCATAACCCTATTTATTCCTTAGTACTGGGCTCCGGCTAAGAGGAATCCACCAGACACTTTGACTATTAGGCTGACTAATCTCTAATTTAGAGTTGTTGCAAAACTTGTACTCCAAGTAAGTTGACTCTGTATTTTGGTCAGATGTCAGTTCACTTCTTAGTGTAGCACACTTTTCGTATCACAAGACACAATGCAACTCCTCCTCCTTTTACTTATCTTCTTTTAATACTGAAAGGTTCTCTTTACTCTCACGGCCTTAGTTATCTCCTCTTTCTTTAGGACCGTGTTCTCAGGTAATATGTATAAATCACCCTTTGGTTCGCTTCTTGTATCAAACTCTTAGTAACACTTCAGAACATAGCACAGAAGAGCACATGAACTTTAACTCTTGACTTGAAACTGACTTGACATTAACAATGTCTCTATAACAGGACTTAATGCAAGTGGGGGGCTGTGTCAGCTCTGCGGGGTACTTATGGAGGCTGTTAATGTCTTACTGACAGCAAGGCCTTCACACTCAATACACTTTATATAATCAGCAGAAGATTTCTTCACCTTAACTGGGCAGCTCTATCTTACAACAACAAATCTTGCATCAACAACTGTATCATCAACACAGGGTCTCTGTATCTTTAAAGATTTTGCACACAAACAGTCTCTAGTAACAGAACTTTGAACAGAGTTGGCCTCTTCAGTTTCTGGGTTGCTATATTTCTATCTCAGCAAGCCTCCGCTGAACACTGACTACTAACTGAACACACACTTTAACTTGTAGTTGGATCTCAGGCCCATACTCATCTGGCTGCCGGGGTCCTTTCTGTCTGGACTAGCTCCGATGTACTCTGTGCATGCTGCCTCTGGTCTCCGGTCACTGTCTGGCCGGGTTGCCTCTGCCTTACTTGCTCCACTGTAGTTTCTGCGTGGCCGCCGGGCCCCCTCTTATGACTGCTGCGGCCTTTCTCTCTCGTAGCTTCCTTTCCCGCTCCTCACTGCTGCCTCCTGTCTCCTCTTAAGTTCCGCTCTCCTTGCTCTGTGGCGCGCTCTCACTGGTTCTAGCCAGTTCCCTCCAGCTATACCTATCCCGCCCTGCCCCTCCGCGCCTGCACTGTAGTGTCTGACAGGCCGCGCAGGGCTTCTGGAAAGTTCCACTGCTCTGTGTGCTTTGGTCGCTTGGCAACAGTCTATGCGACCATTACAGCGCCTCTACTCCTCTCCCATGCACCGCATTGGTTCCATTAGGCTAACATCCAAGGTGAAATTTAGCCTTAGATGCTAAAGTCACCTAACACGTAGAAATGCTTTGGCAAATTCTTGGGACCCTCTTTTAGAAGGTTACACTAGACTTAACAGGGTCCACCTGTAAAAATGATAGCATGGGGCCTGCTTGGTCCCCGAAACCCATGCAGGTCACATGATCGGAAGCTGGCGAATGGCAACAGAGAGTGTTCTGCTGTGAAGCAGCGTCTGGAAGCAGGAAGACATTTTTTTTGCTAATTGGCTGCACTTGAGGTTGGGGAGAGGAAGGAGGGTGGGCCCCAAAGCCTCTGGGCCCCCCTGCCATGGCAGGGGTCGCAGGGGTGATTGTTACGACCACGGGCGTAATCCCTCTTTGAGATCCAAAATCCTCTGTCCCCGTTCTTTCTCATTTGTCCCCCTTTTAGGGTTCCTGTAGAGATACATGTTTATACACATATTTTTCTGCTTAAAATGTGTTAAATTGACTTTAAATTTTAATCCTATCCTTTAAACTGTAATACGGTATTTCATACTTTAAGTCTTCCTATAAAGGAAAACTGAGGATGACCGAAAGGACCAGTGTGGTCTGAATGATAAAACTATGTATTTTGCTTATGAATTCATTGTGGTATGCATGACTAGGGGGGTAGCAGGGGTGTGATTAGAGGAGTGGCAGGGGAGTGTGTCCCTCTTTATTATGTCAAAAAGTTATGAGGTATGCATTGTGAACAAAGTCTAATTGCCTTCAAAAATACTGAATTTACCAGTATTCTTAGACTTAGGTTGTTGGGGCCTCTTAGTCCACTGCCTACACTGCTGGTGGTTCTGAAGCCCTGCCACTCCACTCCCTCGCTTAGAAACAGAACACATTGTTAGCCTGCAGACTAATGACGCGTCTGTAAGCCTTGGCCCAGCCATGATGCCCAAGGCATCAGGTGCTGATCTCTGACTTGCAACATGCATCTTATGTGGGTACGCGGCTTAACTCTCCATATAGTAAATCGTTTGCAACATTTACCCTACCCATCACACTATCCCTCATTGTAACCCTAACTTGGAAATCAAATCTGCTTTAAACACTAATCCTAACAGCAACCATTAAGCTAAAGAAAAATTCACATACATAACAGTGTAGCAGAATTTCACTGCCCATTTGCCTCATTTGAGTCCTTGCTGCTAAATGCCATTTTCAGTGTAGTTGATCACAGAATTTGCAAAGTGTTGATGCAATACATATCGTCTATTGCAGGCAGAATATGCATTTAACTATAGCCTAGCAATGCTTTTTGTTGCTATGGAGCGGAAGATGGACAATGACGCAGCACACGACACAGCTGTTTCCAGCCGGCAGGGTAAGGAGGGAAACTATGTGTTTAGAAGACCAGCCGCCCATGCCCAGTTTAGTCTAGAGTGTGTAAGAGGCTAAATCCTTACATTAACGTTAACCAAACCGCAAACACTAATTACCCTTTATTAGGTCGGGAGCTCTCATCGCTAAAAGCTAACAGTTCTGCACAGAGCTATCATGTGTCAAAGTCTGTTTGGTGTTGTACGTGAAATACATGAATTGATGAACAAAATACAGCAGGCTTACACTAAGCACAGTTTTGTTGACAAGGAGATGCTACTGCACAACATTTTCATTCTCAAAAACATTAATCTTTTGTGAAAAAAAAAGAAAAGAAACTGGAGATTGGCTGATTGACACATAATTCTCTACCATGACAAATTATTAGAAGACTCTTCATTTCTTCACTCCGCTGTGAATGAACCAAAAGGAAAGTGCAGAAATGATGGATATCATTCCAGGCTATAAGAGCTGACAAGACTGAAAATTCTAATCTTTAAAGTGGCCACTGGCAAGATGTGGGAGGTTGGAAAACAGTTAATAAAGCAAAGAGCCAGCAGTCCCATTCCAGGCTGGTCTGTAGCCCAACACTCTCTTTAATTTGCTGCACCAGCACATCTGAATGGAAAATGCCCTTCAAAATCCGGAACACTTTATCTCTCTCTAAAATGTTTCCATGTGTTCCTTCCTCACTTAAAGCAAACCTGACCGGGACAGGAAAAAATGGCACATAGCGTCAATGTAACTTTCTGGCGCGCCATACAGAACAATGGTAAATCATTATTTACCGTTGTTAACTGTAACTTTCTGACGCGCGGCTAACCAAAGTGTTTAAAATGCTATTTTGCGTTTTAATGTTAAAACACTATTTAATGTTTTAACATTAAAACACAAAATAGCGTTTTAAACACTTTAGTGGCGGCTCTGAGTTTTTTAGTTTATGTGTATAAATATATATATATATATATATATATATATATATATATATATATATATATATGTCAGGGGATGAGCAGCACAAACCAAATTTTATGCAATACTATGCGTGCATGCTTTGCATAGTAATGCATAAAATTTGGTTTGTGCTGCTCATCCCCTGACATATATTATTTTCTCCTGTGAGCGTGCATAACCACTCCCACCTCTAGCACAGTTAAGCATATAAAGGAGCGGAGCTCATAGTTCAGTTAGTAGCTAGTAGAAGGTAAGGTGTTTTTAATTTCATTTCTCCCATTTAGTTGGCCCTTGGGCTTTTGGCATGGTTCCCACTAGAATGCTGATAAAAACTAGCATTTTTGCCTGGTTAGAGTAGGACTCACCAGATCGGGGACACTTTGGCGCAGTTGGTTAACTTAAACGCGTTAAAGCGTAACCAAGAGCCCCTGTCACTGTTTTCCAGTTGTGTGCTGCAGCCCCTCTGTGTATATATCTATATCTATCTATCTATCTATCTATCTATCTATCTATCTATCTATCTATCTATCTATCTATCTATATATATATATATATATAAAACCCCTGTGTCCCTGCGTCTCGCTGTCCCTGTGTAGCGGGGTCCATGTTTTTTGCTACTGAGCATGTGCGCAGCACGGACCCAGCCGTCACTCTGGAGCACCCATAGCACCCAGGGTGACAGGGTGGGTGGGCGCAATAGATTTGGTATGCGGGGAGAAGTGCAGAAAGCCGCACAGGAGGGAGGACGGAGCGGCTCTAGCTATACTCTGTATAGCTAGAGATAAAAAATCTTTTTACATTTTGGCTCCAAGGCTCCCCATTGATCTAATAACAGACCAATGGGTATCAGGAGGAACTCCATTGGTCTGTGAATAGACCAATGGGGCTTCTTGGAGCCAAATTCAAAGATGCTTTTTATCTCTAGCTATACTCAGTATAGCTAGAGCAGCGCGGGGAGCAGCGGTGTGTGGCATTGGGTGCGCATGTCAGCAGAGATCTTCAATCAAGGTTGCAACATTAGAGGATACTGTCGTGGGATCATTTCTGAGGATATTGGCGTGGGAACATTTTTTAAAGGCACAGGTAAGTATTTCTGGTTAATTAAGATTAATAAAAAATGTTTTCTCGTGTTGTGTTTTTATTTCTTTTAACCCTTTGTGGAAATGGGTAAGGGGTACTTTGTACCCCTATACTCATTTCTCCTGGGAGGGGGCGGGCATCTGGGGGTCCCCTTCTTAAAGGGGACTCCCAGATGCCACCATGAACCCCCCCAGGGAGTTGTTGCCTCTGCCTCCACCTGGAGCAATGGAGGCGGGGAAGGGCCCCTTGTCCATGGATTGGACAAGGGCTCCGGGGGGAGGGGGAGGCTTGGCTGCCCCTCCCCCCTGGAGCCCCCCATACCATGGACCATGCGAGCTGGTATAGCTCAGGGTGCGAAGCCCCACGCGGCCAGTGCTCCGCATTCTGGCTATCCCAGCCTGCATGGGGACAAGGGGTTAAAAATGCTCAAAAGGGGGAACCCACGTCGTTTAAAAAAAAAAAATCAAACAATAAGCAAAAAAAAAAAAATGACATTTACATACATGTTAATACATGTATAAATACATGTATTAACATATGTCCATATATATATATATATATATATATATATATATATATATATATACACACACACACACACACACACACACATACATACATTATTTAGATTAATATTTATTATTTTATTTTTTATTCATAATATACATAAAATAACAAATGGCGCACGGAGCTGCCGCTAAAGTGTTCAAATCGCTATTTTGCGTTTTAATGTTAAAACATTAAATAGCGTTTTAACATTAAAACGCTATTTGATGTTTTAACATTAAAACGCAAAATAGCGTTCTAAACACTTTAGCGGCGGCTCCGTGCACCATTTTTTCCCAGCGCCATTTTTGCCTGTACGCAACATGACAACCGTGCAGCAACAAAACCCACTGACCGCTGGAATTCTGCAGTCAGTCACATGGTCAGCTAAACAGCTACTAAAAATATTCAGGTGAGATCTTCAACTTAGAAATCATAAGCTAGTTGCTTCGTCATTTTCAGATATCTTATGCCAAATTACTGATATAAGAAAAATAACAGAAAACTAGGCACTGACTATTGATGCTGACATAAGAAGTACATCCCATAGAATATAACAAGTATACTTCATGGAGTGCAGACCTTAGTTAAAGGATACCCGAACTGAAATGTGACATAATGAGATAGACATGTGTATGTACAGTGCCTAGCACACAAATAACTATGCTGTGTTCCTTTTTTCCTTTCTGTGCCTGAAAGAGTTAAATATATCTATCTCCACACCCCTGACATATCCACCACTACCATGGACAAGGTCTCCTCCTGCCTATCTGCCATCTCCTCCTGGATGTCCGCTAGGTTCCTAAAACTAAATCTAGACAAAACGGAATTTATGATCTTCCCACCCCGGTCATCCCTGGACCTCCCAGATGTGCAGGTCACTGTTAACCACACTACTATTCACCCTACCTCTCAAGCCCGCTGTCTGGGTGTCACCCTGGACTCCGCACTCTCCTTCACTCCCCACATCCAAAACCTCACAAAGTCCTGCAACTTCCACCTTCGTAACATCTGTAAGATTCGCCCTTTCCTGACCCCTGCCACCACCAAACTCCTCATCCATGCCCTCATAATTTCCCGCCTCGACTACTGCAATGCCCTTCTGTCTGGACTCCCTAAGACCCGAATAGCCCCACTGCAGTCCATCATGAATGCGGCTGCCAGAATTATCCACTCCTCCCATCGCTCCACCAGGGCGGCTCCCCTCCGTGAATCCCTCCACTGGCTTCCTATCCAGTCCAGAATCAGATTCAAGATATTGTGTCTGACCTACAAATCCATCCACAAAACCTGTCCAACCTACATTTCGGATCTTACTCAGAGATACACACCAAGCCGCTCACTCCGCTCCTCCAATGAACTTCGCCTGACCGTCCCCCGCATCACCCAGTCCCATGCACGCCTCCAAGACTTCTCAAGAGCCGCTCCGACACTATGGAACTCCCTACCTCCACCCATTAGGGCAGCCCCCTCCTTCAACACCTTCAAGAAGGCCCTCAAAACTCACCTTTTCACTCTTGCCTACCACCCCTCACAATTGCTCTAAACCCACAGCCGAACTCTGGTCCCCTACCTCTCGTGTCCCAACCTCTCCCTCTAGATTGTAAGCCTTTGGGCAGGGTCCTCACTCCTTTTGTGTCCTACCTGATCATGCACCTCTATTACTGTGCACCCATGCTATGCATTTGAGTGAACCTAACTTGCCTAACTCCATGCTCCCATCCAGTGACTAAGCATTACCTTGTGCTCATACTGTGCTGTGTGATCTGGTTTTCTTGTATTCCTGTATTGTCATATTGCTGTTTGTCACCCCTAAATATTGTCTGTAACCTAAATTAATGTCCAGCGCTGCGTAATATGTTGGCGCTTTATAAATACAACAAATAAATAAATAAATAAATATAAGGTACGTAAGTGGCTGACTTAGTCCTGACTCAGACGGGAAGTGACTACAGTGTGACCCTCACTGATAAGAAATTCCCCTTTTTTACCTCTTTCTTGCTCTCAAAAGCCATTTTCTGCTAGGAAAGTGTTTTATAGTTGGAATTTCTTATCAGTGAGGGTCACACTGTAGTCACTTCCCGTCTGAGTCAGGACTGAGTCAGCCACTTGCATACCTTATATTTAACTCTTTCAGGCACAGAAAGGAAAAAACGAACACAGCATAGTTATTTGTGTGCTAGGCACTGTACATAAACATGTCTATCTCATTATGTCACATTTCAGTTCGGGTATCCTTTAATGCAGCTATGCAGAGCGGCACAGGGAAGTTCTTTATATTAACCTGCTCCAGGAGGCTGGATTGGCTTTTCCTCTTCATCCACCTACACTTCTCTGCATCATCTTCTGAGTTCCGATCACATGATATGACATTATTATCATGATTATAACCAGAACATGGTGTCAGCATGCAGCGCTGCCCGGTGGTGAAAAAGAGGTGATGAAAGAGACTCTTTCAGAATCAGAATCAGAATAATTTATTTATTTCGCCAAGCATGGTTGGGTCATGCCCGGAATTATTTTTGGCACATACATATAGCTCAGGAAGAAGACATAGGTAGAGACATAGATAGATGGCGGCAAACAGCAGGAGCAAGAGCAACAGTTTGCATTACGTTACATTACATTATACATTATTCAATATAGATCGCAGTCCTGGAGTGACCCAGAGATGTTCAACGCTTAGTCTTGTGGGCTGGTTAGTTCATTTGGCTTATTGGCCGTGGCACAGCCCTCCCCACTGCTTGTTGGGGCTTGCACTGATGGAAGTATGTGGAGGGAATTTAAGTGGCTGACCTCCGATGGGAAGAAAGAGTTTCTGTGTCTAGCAGTCTTGTGGGGATGGCTCGAAGTCTCCGGCCCAATGGCAGCAAACTGAACTATCGCTCGCCTGGGTGTGAGGGATCATTAGCAAATCCTCAGTGCCCTGGATTTCAGTCTTTTATTGTGCAGTAGCGGGGAGGGGGCACCCAATGATCCTCTCCGCCAACCTAATGACTCTTTGTAATTTGACCTTGTCCCTGGCGGTGGCGCCAGCATACCAGACCAAGATGGAAGTGCAGAGGATCGACTCAGTGGTGGCGGAGTAGAAGCTGGTCAGAATTTCTTGGGTCATGCCGACCTTCCTTAGCTGTCGGAGGAAGTAGAGTCTCTGCTGGGCTTTCCGTTGCATGGCAGTGATATTGGGCTTCCAGCTGAGATCACTGGAGAGAGTAGTGCCCAGAAGACGAGCACCTCTTCTACCACCGGGCGGCGCTGCAATGCTGCCACCATCCCCTGGGTTATGATCAGTGATCACGTCATATCGTGATCGGAACCCAGAAGAGGATGTCGGAATTGCATCGCTGCAAGGGGAGGAGAGGAGATGCCGATCCAGCCGTCCGGTACTGGTAAATAAGATAGCTCCCTGCGCCGCTCTGCATACCCTGTCAGGCTGGGGGAGGCACACTTCCCCAGCGGCAGTAAAAATCAGCCATGCAGCGCACATATAGTTATGCTATTTGTGGCTAAGAAGCTTTGGGTAATATGGGATGGAATGTGGTGGAAAGTCAAGACAAAGTTGCCAGAATGGCCCAGCCTATATCATGAGAACATACATTTTAGAAAGTATTGTGAAGAAGAAACAAAACACCCCATCAAAGATAAATTGATCTATTTAATCAGTTTACAAAGCTGCTAACTGATCTGAGGGTCGCTGTATATTAATAATACTAATATGGAGTTTTTATACATCACAGTAGGGTCAGCGCGGTTTTACAAGCTCTCTGCAATAAATTATGAAGCATCACCATAAAGTGCTGGCAGATAGTCAATGGGTCATTACTTTTAACAATCCACTTTTTATAAGAGTTATTGCAGATTTTGTTTTATTATTTGCAAAACAAAAGACACTTCCATTAAGGAAAATGTAGTTAATTCAGTTTGCTGTTTCTGCTATCAGCATGTAAAGAAAAATGAATCCCTAATGAGCAACTGATAGAGGCAAATGAAATGGGTAGTGTGTTTTACTGCAGAAATGATGCATTCATTTACATCTTATGAAAGACTAAATTTTCTTTATTTTTTTTTTCCTTTGAATAAAGCTTGTACATTAGCTTGTTATTTAATGTGTTGAATTCTGATTTGGTTCTTGTAGTCTAAAAAAGAATAAAATGTTTCCTAAAGTTTAACCACTTCAGTACCAGCAGCCTCTGCCCCCTTAAGGACCAGAGGCTGCTGGTACGCTAAAACGCCGCATCCCGACGAATCGCCGCAATAATCCGTCTCTCCCACCGGTCATGCCACTCTGTCCCCGCCGCAGGCTGCTCTCTCTGCAGTCTCTATGACGGCAGAGTGCGTTGCGCCAGCCAGGAGACGCTTTCATTGGCTCCTGACCCTGTCACTCAATGTAAGCCAATGGGAATGGCTTACAGTAATGTCAGGGCCAGGAGCCAATGAAAATGGCTCCTGCCCGGCTCACAGTGCTCTGCCATCATAGAGGCGGCAGGGCAGCACATTGCGACGGAGACAGAGCAGCTAGAGCGGCGGTGTCGGGCGGAGATGCGCGGTGAATGGGACGTAGAGCTTACGTCCAGTCAGAACCGCAGCGCCACCCGCCCGACGTAGATTTAAACTGCGTCGGTCCGCATTAGGTTAAAGAACAGTTCTGGGAAAATGGCTTTTCATGATTTTGATTATGCGAAGGCGTTTAAAGGTCTGATTAGGAACATATTAATTAATGCTGCAGAACATTTTAAGAAGTAAAGTCAACTTTTAAACTTTTGTTTATTCTGAAAATCAGAGAAATGACAGCTACCTAAAATGCATTTTTTTTAATCAATACATATCGATGTTGTCATGTATAAGTTACAGTAGATAGCATAAAGGTCCTCTTTTTTTCTGTCAAATAAGGCTATTTGTGAATTTTTAGTGATGTCCTATCACTAAAATGTCACAAATAGCCTTATTTGACAGAAAAACTCAAGCAAAAACGTTGCAGGTGAAGTGGAAAATAAGCTAATACTCACCTGTTGCTCGACTCATTCATCTTTCTTCCCGTTCTTCCTCTGCTGCTCCTCTCTGTCAAGGTCTTCATTGACTACCAATTAACCAGTGGATCCAGTTCAAATTCTTAACCCTAACCTACAAAGCTCTCTCCCCGATACATATCCTCACTAATTTCCAGCTACCAACCCAACCGCAATCTCAGGTCTGCACATGAACTTCTATTGTCCTTCTCTAGAATCACCACCTTGCATTAACGTATATAAGATTTTGCACATGCTCCACCCATCCTCTGGAATGCGCTTCCACAGCACATCCGTCACTCTCCAACCTTTGATATCTTTAAGCTCTTCCTCAAAACTCACTTTTTTTAGACAAGCATAGGCTCTACCTTAAGATATTCCCCCTTTGACCTCTGACCAAGTTGTACTTCTTCTGCATAACCTAAAAACACACTGACTCTAGTTCTTATTGTATATTGCATATTCTCCCCCCTTCCCATTCCTTTAGATCAATGGTTCTCAACCTTTTCAGCAAGTGTACCCCTTTGTGAGTCATCCCTAGGCAAATGTACCCACTAGCGAAGAAAGTGTCGTGTGAAGCGCGCAAAAAGTGGGCATGGCCATTAAATTATGTGGGTGGAGCCAAATACTAGCGAAATACAGGTAGTCCCTGGTTAACAAATGAGATATGGACCATGTCCATTTATAACCCAAATCCATTCTCTTTTCTTCCCCTCTGTTCTCCCTAGGCCTCTTTTGTCCCCCTCTGTGTCACCTCATCTCCCCGTATTATCTTTGTTCTCCCTGTGCCTCTTGACCCCCTCTCTGTCACTTCTGTTCACCCTGCACCTCTTTTGTCCTCCTTTAAGTCCCCCTCTGTCACCTCTTGACCCCCCGTCCTAGCTAGGTATAGGTGCCCACATATAGGTAACCAGGTATAGGTTCCCCAGAATAGGTAGCAAGGCATATGTGCCCCCAGTATAGGTATCCAGAAATAGGTTCCCACAGTATAGGTTAGCAAGGTACAGGTACTCCCAGTATAGGTAGCAAGCTATATGTGCCCCAGTATAGGTAGCCAGGTACAGAGGCCATAGTGTAGGCAGAGAGCGATAGGTGCTCCAGTATAGATAGCCAGGTTCAGGTGGTGCCCCAGTGTAGGTAGCGAGCTATAGGTGCCCCAAGATAGATAGCCAGGTGCAGGTGATGCCCCAGAATAGATTAACCAGGTGCAGGTGGTGCCCCAGAATAGATTAGAGAGGTACAGGTGGTGCCCCAGAATAGATTACCCAGGTACAGGTGGTGCCCCAGTATAGATTAGCCAGGTGCAGGTGGTGCCCCAAAATATATTAGCCAGGTGCAGGTGGTGCCCCAGAATAGATCAGCCAGATGCAGGTGGTGCCCCACAATAGATTAGCCAGGTGCAGGTGGTGCCCCAAAATATATTAGCCAGGTGCAGGTGGTACCCCAGAATAGATCAGCCAGATGCAGGTGGTGCCCCACAATAGATTAGCCAGGTGCAGGTGGTGCCCCAAATAGATAGCCAGGTGCAGGTGGTGCCCCAGAATAGATTAGCCAAGTACAGGTGGTGCCCCAGTGTAGTTAGCGAGCTATAGGTGCTCCAGTATTCATAGCCAGGTAGTGTCCCAGTATAATCTTACATAGCCCCGTTTCCACGCAGACTCCTCATGCTGGGCTCTCCTCCTCTAGAGATGGCCTGAACCTTCGATTTTAGGTTCGCGAACCGGGTTTGCGAACCTCCCGTGAAAGTTCGGTTCGTGCAAACTTTCGCGAACCGCAATAGACTTCAATGGGGAGGCGAACTTTGAAAACTAAAAAAATTTATGTTGGCCACAAAAGTGATGGAAAGGTAGTGACCAAAAATAACAATACAGGAGAACTTTCGAGGCCCTGCTGTATATGACACACTGATAAACTGTACACATCCAAGGAAGGCAGCAGGCACGCTGTGGGCAAAGGAGCAGGAACGGCTCCCACACACATCTAAGGAAGGCAGCAGGCATGGCATGCACGTCCCGAGGTAGTGACCAAAAATAACAATACAGGAGGACTTTCGAGGCTTGCTGTATATGTGAGATGAATCAACTTTAAATCCTTTAATGAGAATCTGTTATGGAGGGCAAGTCTGCCATCCATTCAAGTGAAAGGTATTCACTGACTGCCAGGTATAATACAATGTGCAGTCAAAGATGCAGTGAAAGGTATGCAGTGACTGCAAACAGCTGTTTGTGTAGTGACGGCGGTGCTGAACTGGTGCACACCATGACGAGAGTGCCGGTGATGGCGGCTTTCCAGCTCATATGGTCTCCGGGCTGAGGTAGCTGAATGACAGAACAGTGACTGTCCAGCTGATCAAAATTGGTCTGTCCACAATGAAGCAACGACCTTATTATCTTTGGTGTGCCACCCCCCGAGACACTCATATATTGGGGGCACTGTGAACAACAGGTAGGTAGGTGTATGCAGTACTGGGTATTACAATGTGCACCTGTCACACACAGACAGGTAGCAGACAGGCACAGTAACACTGCATGCGCTCACGTAGGTAGGTGGGTGCACTGTGAACAACAGGTAGGTAGGTATATGCAGTGATGGGTATTACAATGTGCACCTGTCACACACAGACAGGTAGCGGACAGGCACAGTGACACTGTGTGCGCTCACGTAGGTAGGTGGGTGCACTGTGAACAACAGGTAGGTAGGTATATGCAGTACTGGGTATTACAATGTGCACCTGTCACACACAGACAGGTAGCGGACAGGCACAGTGACACTACGTGCGCTCACGTAGGGAGGTGGGTGCACTGTGAACAACAGGTAGGTAGGTATATGCAGTTCTGGGTATTACAATGTGCACCTGTCACACACAGACAGGTAGCGGACACTGCCTGCGCTCAACTCACGTAGGTAGGTGAATGCACTGTGGACAACAGGTAGGTGGGTATATGCAGTAATGGGTATTACAATGCGCACCTGTCACACACACAGGTAGTCACTGAATGTGCTGGGCCTGGCAGTGGCACACACACAGTATGAATTATCAAGGCTGTCTATGCAACACAAGGGTCAGTGGGACACACAGGAAAAAAAATAGATCACAAGAACAAGATTAGCTCTTCAAAAGGGCTGTTGTGGGGTGCTATTTTAGCAATAAGTATCAGCAAGGAGCACGCTAACAAGCCTACAACAGCTAACTAATCTTTCCCTATGAGAGTCTGCAGCAGCAGCAACAGCTGTCCCTTCTCTATTTACTGCAGGCACATGCGTAAGTAAAATGGCCGGCGGTGCCTGCCTTTTATAAGGGGGGGAGTGGCTCCAGGAGGGAGTGTACCCTGAATGGCTACAATGTGCCTGCTGACTGTGATGTAGAGGGTCAAAGTTGACCCTAATGGTGCATTATGGGGGCGAACCGAACTTCCAGAAAAGTTTGCGATACTTTGCGATCGCGAACCCCAGAAGTTCGCCGGGAACCGTTCGCCGGCGAACCGTTCGGGCCATCTCTATCCTCCTCTCGCTGGACTCTCCTCCTCTTGCCGCGTCTTCCCGCTATGATTACTTACAGCAGTAACTCTGATGTCATGAGAGGCTGTCAAATAACCATAGCGACAGGACGCAAGGCGGCGACAGTTGGAGAGCCGGGACAGGAGGAGAGCCCGGCGACAGGAGTCCACGTGGGAACGGGGCTAAGTAAGTTGTTGTGCCCCTTGCCACTGACACTGCCTGCCCTGCCTGACACTTCTCTACTGGGGGCAGGAAGCGCCATTTTGTCTGCGGCCCCTGTGGGACCCCCTGACAGCTGCCGATGTACCCCCAGGGATCTGCGGACACCAGGTTTAGAAACACTGCTTAATATTGTAAGCTCACAAGGACAGAGCTCTCTCACCCTTTTGTGTCTTGGAGTTTGTTATACATTTTATTCATCATGTCACTTCTGTCACTGTAATTACCAATTCTGTATTTTGCACCAATTCTGTATTTTGTATATTGTCTTTAATATTATGAACCCCATGTTTGAGTCTTACTTTGTACAGCGCCACAGAATATGTGTGTGCCATCATCTAGCTAGAAAATGTGGGTGCTGCCATAGGGTTCCTTTGAATTTATCGCTACCCGGGGCTGAAATTTCCTGCTTCGGCAATTAAGAGCTAATGCAGCTGTCATATCTAATATAGAGTAAAACTTGTACCTTCTGCACACAACACTTCTCCCAGGCACAGGTTTAATGTCACAATGGAATATGGATTAGTTATTCGCTGCCACCTGCCTTCTCAATTAGCTGCTTACAAAAATGGAATAATTGATGCTAGACATGCTAACAGAGTTACATTTATTGTCATATTCATTAAATGCCAGACATTTCTTTTTAACTGAATAAATGAATACTATTCATGAAACATTTTACTCCTACACTGAATGCATAAATGCCGTTATTCATTAGCAATATCACAGCAAAATGGTAAATGGGCTAAAATAAGGAAATGTCAGCGGGGTGTAGTCACTATATGTTGGTAAACTCGACGTGTGCCGGCAGCTGCAGTGCTATTTTAAAAGTAAAATTGGCAATCTTGTGACTTGCATCTGCTAAAGACATTATGTTTTCTCATTAAAGCAGCTGGTTGGCAAAGTTCTGTGTGTATATTCACCCTAAAGCAGAATATCAGTAATTGTTAATATGATGTGGTTGCCTTAAAGAGAACCTGTGTCAAAGCTTGTGTTCAGAAACACAAACTCTTCTAGCGCAAGTGGTGCAGCCATGCCTGCTCAATAGCACAGAGCCACTCGTGCACGTGCGGCAGGTGCAGCCATACTCAGGCAGGCGCAGTGCAGCCACACTCGTGCTTAAAGGGAACCTAAACTGAGAAGGATATGGATTTTGCCTTTTAAAATAATACCAGTTGCCTGACTCTCCTGCTGATCCTGTGTCTCTAATACTTTTAGCCACAGCCCCTCAACAAGCATGCAGATCAGGTGCTCTGACTGAAGTCAGACTGGATTAGCTGCATGCTTGTTTCAGGTGTGAGATCCAGATACTACTGCAGCAGGACTGCCAGGCAACTGGTATTGTTTAAAAGGAAACCTCCATATCCCTCTCAGTTAAGGTTCCCTTTAAAGAACAAGTGACACCCATGCTAACTTAGAAATAAAAAACACATATATAAGTAGATAAATACTAGTTCTACTTACATAACAGATGTATTACACTGTCCATGTTATGATTCCTGTGAATTTTATAAAGGAAAAGCAGAGAATCCTATTCTAGACAGTTTCCATCTTTGTTACCTTTATTTATTATTTATTTATTGTATTTATAAAGCGCCAACATATTACGCAGCGCTGATCCTTTGAACCTTTGACCTCTTGACATCATTTCCTCTCTCACTCTTTTTTTCTCCTCTTGCTAATTGTGTATTCCTTACCTGCCCTCCTCCCAGAGTCTTCAGACTCTCCCACTGAGGTCCTTAACTAGGAAGTGCACTGTCTTATGTCATTAGAAGGAGTGGGGAAATAAAGGGAAAAGGAGGAATATATCCAGTTCGGCCTATCTGGACGAGCTTCCTCGTCCAGATAGGCACTGCTGCTGCCGCCGGCTCGCGCGCCCCCGCACGCGCCCCCGCTGCCCGCCGCTAGCCCCCGATCAGTGAATGGGAATGTAATTCCCATTCACCGATCTAACTTCCCCGCAGAAATACCGACACTTTCTCTCCAGAGAGTGCAGTATTTCTGCCCCCAGGAAACTTCTCCCCAGCATTTTAGTTCCTGGATGCGAGATCGTTCGCATCCAGGACTTTTTTCACTGTGGCCCGTCTTGTGGCCAAATAGTAAACTGCACCAACATACATTTTTAATTAAAAAAAAATATTATTTTACATTTAAAATTAGCAGTTTCCCTCCCACACCAAAAATTACCCACAAAATCATCAGACTACCACATACCACAAGAGAGAGGAGAATAGTTATAGTTATAGTTTTAGGAATAGTTATAGGAATAGTCATAGCCATAGCTATAGCCATAGTTATAGTTAGTAGAGATAAGATGGGACTGGTCCATGAGCATTATTATTAGTATTTTACCTCCTTTGGGACTAGCAGCAATGATATTTCAGGTGAACTTGTTTAATATATATTATAATTTCTGTAATAATCAAGCAGCTACGATGAATATATGAAAGACAGTCCGTATAGCCTTTATCTGTGATGTCGGCCTCAGCCAACTGATGACGTCAGAGACTTATATGAAAGGAGATGTCGTTGGATACCTATAAGGTTGTGTAATTCCAATGTACGGTACCCAAACTGGAGACTATTTCACTGTCTAATTAACAATTTATGCTGTTATATATATTAGCCGTATATGTATATCTGCAATGTGTTCAATAAAAACTTTATTGATGAAAAAATTACCCACATACACTTTTTTTATAAAAAAAAAAATACAATTAAAAAAAAACCAACATAAATAGTTACCCAAGGGTCT